>NC_041384.1:241652599-241659839 GCF_002162155.2 Triticum dicoccoides | reverse complement strand
TTCATCAAATGACAACACATGTCTATGGTTAGGAAACTTAACCATCCTTGATTAACCAGCTAGTCAAGTAGAGGCATACTATGGACATTTTGTTTGTCTATGTATTCACACAAGTACTAAGTTTCCGGTTAATACGATTCTAGCATGAATAATAAACATTTATCATGATATAAGGAAATATAAATAACAACTTTATTATTGCCTCTAGGGCATATTTCCTTCAGCCTCCCACTTGCACTAGAGTCAATAATCTAGTTCACATTGCCATGTGATTTAACACCAATAGTTCACATCTTTATGTGACTAACACCCATAGTTCACATCGCCATGTGACCAACACTCAAAAGGTTTTACTGGAGTCAATAATCTAGTTCACATCGCTATGTGATTAACACCCAAGAGTAATAAGGTATGATCATGTTTTGCCTGTGAGAGAAATTTTAGTCTACGGGTTTGCAACATTCAGATCCGTATGTATTTTGCAAATTACTATGTCTACAATACTCTTGCATGGAGCTACTCTAGCTAATTGCTCCCACTTTCAATATGTATCTAGATCGAGACTTAGAGCCATCCAGATCGGTGTCAAAGCTTGCATCGACGTAACTCTTTACGACGAACTCTTTGTCACCTCCATAACCAAGAAACATTTCCTTATTCCACTAAGGATAATTTTGACTGTTGTCCAGTGATCTACTACTAGATCACTATTGTACTCCCTTGCCAAAATCATGCTAAGGTGTACAATAGGTCTGGTACACAACATATCATACTTTATAGAACCTATGACTGAGGCATAGGGAATGACTTTTCATTCTCTTTCTATTTTCTGTCGTGGTCGGGTTTTGAGCCTTTGCTCAACTTCACACCTTGCAACACGGGCAAGAACTCCGTCTTTGACTGATCCATTTTGAACTAACTTAAAACTTGTCAAGGTATGTACTCATTGAAAAAACTTATCAAGCGTCTTGATCTATCTCTATAGATCTTGATGCTCAATATGTAAGCATCTTCACCGAGGTCTTTCTTTGAAAAAACTCCTTTCAAATACTCCTTTCTGCTTTCTAGAAAAATTCTACATCATTTCCAATCAACAATATGTCACTCACATATACTTATCAGAAAGGTTGTAGTGCTCCCACTCACTTTCTTGTAAATACAGGCTTCACTGCAAGTCTGTATAAAACTATATGCTTTGATCAACTCATCAAAGTGTATATTCCAACTCCGAGATGCTTGCACCAGTCCATAGATGGATTGCTGGAGCTTGCACACTTTGTTAGCACCTTTAGGATTGAGAAAACCTTCTGGTTGCATCATATACAACTCTTCTTTAATAAATATATTAAGGAATACAATTTTGACATCCATTTGCCAGATTTCATAAAAAGCGGCAATTGCTAACATGATTCGGACAGACTTTAAGCATCGACGCAAGTGACAAAATCTCATCGTAGTCAACACCTTGAACTTGTCGAAAAACCTTTTGCGACAATTCAAGCTTTGTAGATAGTGACACTACTATCAGCGTCCGTCTTCCTCTTGAAGATTTATTCTCAATGGCTCACTGATCATCGGGCAAGTCAATCAAAGTCCACACTTTGTTCTCATACATGAATCCCATCTCAGATTTCATGGCTTCAAGCCATTTCGCGGAATCTGGGCTCATCATCACTTCCTCATAGTTCATAGGTTCATCATGGTCAAGTAACATGATCTCCGGAACAGGATTAGCGCACCACTCTGGTGCGGATCATACTTTGGTTGACCTACGAGGTTCGGTAGTAACTTGATCTGAAGTTCCATGATCATCATCATTAGCTTCCTCACTAATTGGTGTAGGAATCACTAGAACTGGTTTCTGTGATGAACTACTTTCCAATTCGGGAGAAGGTACAATTACCTCATCAAGTTCTACTTTCCTCCCACTCACTTCTTTCGAGAGAAACTCCTTCTCTAGAAAGGATCCATTCTTAGCAATGAATATCTTGCCTTCGGATCTGTGATAGAAGGTGTACCCAACAGTTTCTTTTGGGTATCCTATGAAGACGCACTTCTTTGATTTGGGTTCGAAATATTCATCTTGTTCTAAATATTTTATTTAGACGGTGAAAATTTGTTTTGATATTTTGATATTTTTATTTTATTTTCTAGGAGTTTTTCGGGCGAATTCTGGTTTAAAAAAATCCCGCCGGACCAGACTGGGCCGAGGCCCAGCTGGCCCAGCCAGCGCCATCGCCTCCCTCCCGTGCGCGAGACGGACTCGCCGGAGTCCGCCTGCGCCACACCGCCGTGCCGCCCCCTCCTCCAAGTCGTCCTCGACCCCGACCCCCCCCCTCTTAAATACCCCACCACCCGCCACCCCCGCCACCCAATGCCACCGCCACCTGCGCGCCCCGCCGCCGCAAGCCGCCGCCGCAAGCTCGACGCCGCGCCGCCACGACGAAGCCTCGCCGGAGGTAGCCGACGCCGACACCGCCGTTCTCGTTTTTTCGGTTAACCGTTCGGTTTTTTTAAACCCTAGATCTAGTTTTTTTATTAGATCGGTTCGTTCGGTTTTCTGTCGGTTTATTTATTTAGCAGACATTCGTCCGTACGTTCGTTTTAACAAACGCCGTTCATCCGTTAGCCGTAGAAAACGAACATTCGTTCGTTAGCCTGTTCGTCAGTTTTTTCCAGGGTTTTTTCGCGATTATTTTCGATTGCGATTTCTGCCCTAATCATCGATCTAGTATAACTTTCCGCTCGTTTATCTAAATCAGGTGAAACAAGCGCCTAGATCTTCGTATCAAAGTCCTCTTTCTGTTTAACCAACTTGAACAAGATTTTGGTACTGTGAAATTTTACTTTAGTTCAGATTAGTAATCGGATCTTGTTTCTTTCGTGGTTTGAGTTTCTCTGTTTGATTTGATTCTTTTTGCAAACCGGAGTTCTTCAGTTGAACTTTCTGGTTAGATCTTCTTATTTGAGTTTTACCCGTGCATCTTTGCTTGATTGCTTATGTATGCTATTGTTTGTTTGTGATAGAACACCCGGAGTGCTAAGCGTGCTACTACGAGTCACAAGGTTTTGCGGATCGTCTGCAAGGCAAGTAACACTTTGATCATACCCCTTTATCACCCAGTTTTTATGCATTAGTTTCAATCCTCAAACATTGCATGATTAGGAAGTGTTTAACTTGTGGGTATTGGGAAGTAGATGATGAGGTAGAACCTATTACCTATTTTATTATCAAACCCTTGGGAGTTACTTCTATGTTACGCTTATATTGACATGCTATGCTCGTAAACGTGGATTGGGTTTGAGTGTATCCATGACAGATGTGAGTTGTTAATTAATGGTTCAACTTAAGGTGGCAACTTTAATACACATCTGGGTGGATTGCTTGTGGGCACCTGGAGAATCCAGTTTGTCCTAGGATATCCCGAAGAACCCGTGTGATCATCCTACGGTCCGCCACCCAGGATCAAAGGGGTCATAAGATTATTCATGCTAGAAACTTCTGTGTCTAGCCATAAGCTATTATGGGCTCTAGCATAGTTGAGTATGTTGCATGACCTCTTTCAGTGGTGGGCTAGCATATGTTGGGGAAAGTAGGTGTAACTGTCCACCCATAGTAAAGAGTTAGTGCTTCTGAAAGACTGTGTCTCGGTCATCCGTTTCTCAAACACCATGTAGTGTGAGAAATCCAACGGAGGAGATCGAGTCTTGTGGGGGAAAGTGCGCAAACCTCTACAGAGTGTACAAACTAATCATGGTTAGTCGTGTCCCCGGTTATGGACATCTTGAGTATCTGGTTCTTGGATTGTCATATGGATGTCATCACTCTAAATTAATTTGTTGGGTTGATAATTACTTTTAATTGGGATTGAGTTGGAGGAACCTTCTCAATGTTGTTTCAACTACCATGATAGTTAAATAAAATATATTCCTTTGTTGTAGGCAAAAATTGGCTTTTCGCAAAACATATTTACCAGACAGCCTCCACCAGCCATATATGCATATAGTGATAGCCTTTATCTATTCATTACTCTACTGTGTTACATTGCCAGCATATTCTATGTGCTGACCCATTTTCGGGTTGCAACGTATCATGATGCAGACTTTTCAGACGAGGAGTAAGGTTTGCTAGGTCGTTGTCGTGCACTCAGCTATGCCGTTGGAGTTGATGGACTCACTTTATCTTCCAAGCCATCCACTGTTATCGTATTAGATGGCCTTAAGCCATATTTATTGTAATAAGTTCTCTCTTGAGACATGCGATGTAATAAGTGTGTGATTGCTACTCTATTATAAATCCTTCGAGAAATGTGTGTGTCAGCATTACCGATCTAGGGATGACACTGAAGCACGGAGACTTGACCATCTGAGGTCGGGTCGCTACACCTTAGCATTTTGAGGGGTCCACAATCCTAGTCCATGCCATGCCAATCGTTGCACTTTCTGAAATGATCATCTTGAAAGAGCATTAGTTCAATGAGCTATATGTTGTTAGAAATTACCAAAACCACACAGGGATAGTTGCACTTTCAATATCCCCCTTTTTGGTAATTGATGAGAACATATAGATGAAAGCTTTGACAAATGATGATAAGATTGAAATACATCGTCGCTTTGAGAAGTATGTGATAAGCAAGAGCTCCCTCTAAATTTGTGCATTATTTAAAATTTTCTTTTGAATGCAAATGCACAATCGATTAGGATCATGGGTTACTCTTACATGTCACATACATCTTGATGGAGCGCTCAAAATGATAGAATATGAAATATGCACTCATCACCAAGGCAAAGTGAATGATGATATATGAGGGATAAATAATAGCATCATTCAAGCACAAGCATTATTGTAGGATATGATCAAACACATGATCATACAATTATCGCACACACATAGACATAAAGTATTAAGCAAGCACACAAATAAGTATCAACCAAATGGCAAAGAAGGCAAAATAAGAAAAGCTCTCTCTCTCAGCCTATGATCTATACACTTTCTCCCCCTTTGGCAACAAGTTACCAAAAAGCTCGAAAATGCATAGTGCCATGCGTCTCTCTAGGCTTGAACTTCAGGAAGAGGCGTTGAGAGGACTCCAAGGATGAATGCATATGTTGAAGTTGTTGGAGCTGGTAGAGTGGCAACTAGAGGTGGCACTAATGTTGTGGCTGCAGGTGCTGATGTAGTTGCTCTTGTGTCAGCTATGGACACTGTAGCAGATCCCTGCCCTCTTGGCACTCTCTAGAAGGCATATGTGGTAGCCTGCCCTTTCCTCTCCTCAACTTCTTCTTGGAGCTGCTCAACTGTTGTTTGCATCTCTATCACCTTCAGATCAAGATCATAAAATTTAGTCTCAATGATCCTCTCCAGGCTCTCTTGGTTCTGAGTCAAGGTGGCCAAGCCCTTCCCAATCCTCAAGGTGTCTTGAATCAGATATCCAAGTTGATCTTGCTTAGTTTTGAGAAACACTTGAGATGCTTCTTCAGCACTTGGCATCTTTGCAGCTTTCTCAGCCTTTGCTTTCTCTCTCTTTTCTTGAGCCTCGGCAGATGTGCGATCTTCAGCATTCATGACAACTATGTTGTCCTCAAAATATGGACTCAAGGGAAGATGTTCCTTATCCAAAAGTTATGTGCATGTGCCCATCTTGGAGTTGATAAGCACATGGATGTGTGGAGCATACCCACATGACCTTTTCTGATCTGCAGCTGTTCTCTTGATTGTCTCAACAATCAGACTCGTGACTTTGAACTTTTGGGGCACATCAAACAACTGCAGCAAGTTGATGGAATGACCTCTGATCATTCTATGATCTCCTGACTTGGGGAACAATGTCTGCCTCAAGATAGTGTTGATTGTGGTCAGACCATATAACAAATAGTAGACAGGGCCCATCTTGTGAGTTTCCAAGCCTTTGTCAGGAATTTCCTTGTACATATTTGCCATGGAGTTGTGATCCTTCTTCTTCTTTGCATATACATCGATGTCATCCTCTTGCTCTTTAGGGGCATTGATCAATTTGGCCCACTCAGCGACTGTTGATTGGTACCTAGTACCTTCAGACATCCACATAATCCTTCATCGGGATGGAAGTGAGCTGTAGAGTGGAATTGCATTATGAGCTCATCGTTCCACTTGGTGAGTTTCTGACCCACAAAAGTGTTTACTCCACATGATCTGAAACTTTCATGCACTCCTGGGAAGTGATCTTCATTGCTGTCAATATATTTCCAATCCACCCACTTCATATCATAGACAATGGGCTTCTTATCAAGCAAGATAGTCTCATAGAAATCCTGTTGTTCTTTGGTGTGGGACCTGTAATCCACAGCAGTCCTTCTCCTCACAGCATATGGATCAGATTGTCTCCATAGTATGAGACATGCATCCTTTCTGATGTTCATGTTTTCAGCCACTGGATGGGTGTCATCATGATCAGGGATCTTAGGCTTTAACTTTCTAAGCACATGGGCTTCATCTTCTTCTTCTTCTTCCTTACTCTCAGGCACTGGGGCCTTGTTCTTTTCAGCAATTGATGTGTTCCTTGTGCTCCTATTGGGTGCAGACTTGGGAGCTGGAGCAGAAGCTTTGGGGGCTGTCTTGGGCTTATAAGGGGCAACCCTAGACTTGATGGCATCCCCCATCAAATTTTGTGACTTGGGTGCTGGTGTAGCATCCTCTTCCTCTTCTTCCTTAGCTGGGTCTTCCATCATAGAGGATCTTCCAATGACTTTTGCTATGGTCGTCTTGACCCTTTCTTTCCTCTTCTTGCCTTCACCAGCAGCCTCTTCAGTTAACTTGGAAGTCTCAAGAGTGGAGGCTCTGGCCTTTGACATGGGCACTCTCCTTGCAGGTGCCTTCTTGTTCAAACCAGGCTTAGTTGCAGCAGCAGTAGCAGCATATTCCTTTTTCAGCACCTTCTTCTTGGAGCTCACTTCCTCCTCAGCAGCCACATAATCCTCATCTTCAGAGTCAGAATTTCTCTTCTTCCTTGTCCTTGTAGCTGCTTTGGGCAAGTTGCTTGGGGTGCTCCTTCTACCCTCATCACAACTGCCTGAGGGACTAGTTGTTGGGGAACACAGTATTTCAAAAAAATTCTACTATCACGCAAGATCTATCTAGGAGATGCATAGCAATGAGAGGGGAGAGTGTGTCCACTTACCCTCGTAGACCGAAAGCGGACGCATTAAGTAACGTGGTTGATGTAGTCCAACGTCTTCGCGGTCCAACCAATCAAGTACCGAA
>NC_041384.1:241651039-241652359 GCF_002162155.2 Triticum dicoccoides | reverse complement strand
GCACGGCACCTCCGCGATCTGCACACGTTCAGCTCGGTGACGTCCCTTGAACTCTAGATCCAGCTAAGGCCGGGGGAGAGTTTTGTCAGCACAACGACGTGTTGACGGCGATGATGAAGTTACCAACGTAGGGCTTCGCCTAAGCACTACGACAATATGACCGAGGTGGAAATCTGTGGAGGAGGGCACCGCACACGGCTAAAGATCAACTTGTGTGTCTATGGGGTGCCCCCCTCCCCCATATATAAAGGAGTGGAGGAGGGGGTCGGCCGGCCGGCCTCCTATGGCGCGCCCCAAGGGGGGAATCCTACTCCTACTAGGAGTAGGTTCCCCCTTTCCTAGTCCAACTAGGAGGGGGAAGGAATGGAAGAGGGAGAGAAAGGAAAGGGGGGCCGGCCCCCTTCCCAATTTGGATTGGACTTGGGGGGTGCGCCCCACCTCTTGGCCGCCTCCTCCTCTCTTCCACTAAAGCCCATGTAGGCCCATTAAGCCCCCGGGGATTCCGGTAACCCCCTGATACTCTGGAAAATGCCCGAACTAATCTGAAACCTTTCCGGTGTCCAAACATAACCTTCCAATATATCAACAATCATGTCTCGACCATTTTGAGACTCCTTGTCATGTCCGTGATCACATCCGGGACTCCAAACAACCTTTGGTACATCAAATCACATAACTCACAATACATATCGTCATCGAACATTAAGCGTGCGGACCCTACGGGTTCGAGAACAATGTAGACATGACCGAAACTTATCTCCGATCAATAACCAATAGCGGAACTTGGATGCTCATATTGGTTCCTACATATTCTACGAAGATCTTTATCGGTCAAACAGCATAGCAACATACGTTGTTCCCTTTGTCGTCGGTATGTTACTTGCCCGAGATTCAATCATCGGTATCATCATACCTAGTTCAATCTCGTTACTAGCAAGTCTCTTTACTCGTTCCATAATGCAACATCCCACAACTAACTCATTAGTCACATTGCTTGCAAGGCTTATAGTGATGTGCATTACCGAGAGGGCCCAAAGATACATCTTCGACAATCAGAGTGACAAATCCTAATCTCGATCTATGCCAACTCAACAAACACCATCGGAGACACCTGTAGAGCATCTTTATAATCACCTAGTTACGTTTTGATGTTTGATAGCACACAATGTGTTCCTTCGGTATTCGGGAGTTGCATAATCTCATAGTTTGAGGAACATGTATAAGTCATGAAGAAAGCAATAGCAGAAAAACTAAACGATCATTATGCTAAGCTAATAGATGGGTCTTGTCCATCACATCATTCTCTAATGATGTGATCTC
>NC_041384.1:241583170-241651029 GCF_002162155.2 Triticum dicoccoides | reverse complement strand
TTCATCAAATGACAACACATGTCTATGGTTAGGAAACTTAACCATCCTTGATTAACCAGCTAGTCAAGTAGAGGCATACTATGGACATTTTGTTTGTCTATGTATTCACACAAGTACTAAGTTTCCGGTTAATACGATTCTAGCATGAATAATAAACATTTATCATGATATAAGGAAATATAAATAACAACTTTATTATTGCCTCTAGGGCATATTTCCTTCAGCCTCCCACTTGCACTAGAGTCAATAATCTAGTTCACATTGCCATGTGATTTAACACCAATAGTTCACATCTTTATGTGACTAACACCCATAGTTCACATCGCCATGTGACCAACACTCAAAAGGTTTTACTGGAGTCAATAATCTAGTTCACATCGCTATGTGATTAACACCCAAGAGTAATAAGGTATGATCATGTTTTGCCTGTGAGAGAAATTTTAGTCTACGGGTTTGCAACATTCAGATCCGTATGTATTTTGCAAATTACTATGTCTACAATACTCTTGCATGGAGCTACTCTAGCTAATTGCTCCCACTTTCAATATGTATCTAGATCGAGACTTAGAGCCATCCAGATCGGTGTCAAAGCTTGCATCGACGTAACTCTTTACGACGAACTCTTTGTCACCTCCATAACCAAGAAACATTTCCTTATTCCACTAAGGATAATTTTGACTGTTGTCCAGTGATCTACTACTAGATCACTATTGTACTCCCTTGCCAAAATCATGCTAAGGTGTACAATAGGTCTGGTACACAACATATCATACTTTATAGAACCTATGACTGAGGCATAGGGAATGACTTTTCATTCTCTTTCTATTTTCTGTCGTGGTCGGGTTTTGAGCCTTTGCTCAACTTCACACCTTGCAACACGGGCAAGAACTCCGTCTTTGACTGATCCATTTTGAACTAACTTAAAACTTGTCAAGGTATGTACTCATTGAAAAAACTTATCAAGCGTCTTGATCTATCTCTATAGATCTTGATGCTCAATATGTAAGCATCTTCACCGAGGTCTTTCTTTGAAAAAACTCCTTTCAAATACTCCTTTCTGCTTTCTAGAAAAATTCTACATCATTTCCAATCAACAATATGTCACTCACATATACTTATCAGAAAGGTTGTAGTGCTCCCACTCACTTTCTTGTAAATACAGGCTTCACTGCAAGTCTGTATAAAACTATATGCTTTGATCAACTCATCAAAGTGTATATTCCAACTCCGAGATGCTTGCACCAGTCCATAGATGGATTGCTGGAGCTTGCACACTTTGTTAGCACCTTTAGGATTGAGAAAACCTTCTGGTTGCATCATATACAACTCTTCTTTAATAAATATATTAAGGAATACAATTTTGACATCCATTTGCCAGATTTCATAAAAAGCGGCAATTGCTAACATGATTCGGACAGACTTTAAGCATCGACGCAAGTGACAAAATCTCATCGTAGTCAACACCTTGAACTTGTCGAAAAACCTTTTGCGACAATTCAAGCTTTGTAGATAGTGACACTACTATCAGCGTCCGTCTTCCTCTTGAAGATTTATTCTCAATGGCTCACTGATCATCGGGCAAGTCAATCAAAGTCCACACTTTGTTCTCATACATGAATCCCATCTCAGATTTCATGGCTTCAAGCCATTTCGCGGAATCTGGGCTCATCATCACTTCCTCATAGTTCATAGGTTCATCATGGTCAAGTAACATGATCTCCGGAACAGGATTAGCGCACCACTCTGGTGCGGATCATACTTTGGTTGACCTACGAGGTTCGGTAGTAACTTGATCTGAAGTTCCATGATCATCATCATTAGCTTCCTCACTAATTGGTGTAGGAATCACTAGAACTGGTTTCTGTGATGAACTACTTTCCAATTCGGGAGAAGGTACAATTACCTCATCAAGTTCTACTTTCCTCCCACTCACTTCTTTCGAGAGAAACTCCTTCTCTAGAAAGGATCCATTCTTAGCAATGAATATCTTGCCTTCGGATCTGTGATAGAAGGTGTACCCAACAGTTTCTTTTGGGTATCCTATGAAGACGCACTTCTTTGATTTGGGTTCGAGCTTATCAGTTTGGAACTTTTTTACATAAGCATCGCAACCCCAAACTTTAAGAAACGACAACTTTGGTTTCTTGCAAAACCATAGTTCACATGGTGTCGTCTCAACGGATTTAGATGGTGCCCTATTTAACGTGAATGCAGCTGTCTCTCATGCATAACCCCCAAAACGATAGCGGTAAATCAGTAAGAGACATCATAGATCGCACCATATCTAATAAAGTGTGGTTACGACATTCGGACACACCATTACATTGTGGTGTTCTAGGTGGCGTGAGTTGCGAAACTATTCCGCATTGTTTCAAATGAAGACCAAACTCATAACTCAAATATTCACCTCCACAATCAGATCGTAGAAACTTTATTCTCTTATTATGATGATTTTCCACATCACTCTAAAATTCTTTGAACCTTTCAAATGTTTCAGACTTATGTTTCATCAAGTAGATATACCCATATCTGCTCAAATCATCTATGAAGGTCAGAAAATAACGATACCCACCGCGAGCCGTAATACTCATCAGACCGCATACATCAGTATGTATTATTTCCAATAAGTCAGTTGCTCGCTCCATTGTTCCGGAGAACAGAGTCTTAGTCATCTTGCCCATGAGGCATGGTTCGCAAGCATCAAGTGATTCCAACAGCCCATCAGTATGGAGTTTATTCATGCGCTTTACACCAATATGACCTAAACGGCAGTGCCACAAATAAGTTGCACTATCATTATTAACTTTGCATCTTTTGGCTTCAATATTATGAATATGTGTATCACTACGATCGATATTCAATAAACCATTTATATTAAGTGTATGACCATAGAAGGTTTTATTCATGTAAACAGAACAACAATTATTCTTTGACTTAAATGAATAACTGTATTGCAATAAACATGATCCAATCATATTCATGCTCAACGCAAACACCAAATAAAATTTATTTTAGGTTCGACACTAATTCCAAAGGTAAAAGGAGTGTGCGATGGTGATCTTATCAACCTTGGAATCAATTCCAACACACATCGTCACCTTCCCCTTAACTAGTCTATGTTCATTTTGCAACTCATGTTTCGAGTTACTAATCTTAGCAACTGAACCGGTATCAAATACCCTGGGGTTACTATGAACACTAGTAAAGTACACATTAATAACATGTATATCACATATACTTTTGTTCACTTTGCCATCCTTATTATCCGCCAAGTATTTGGAGTAGTTCCATTTCCACTGACCATTCCGTTTACAGTAGAAGCACTCGGTTTCGGGCTTAGGTCTAGCTTTGGGCTTCTTCACGGGAGTGGCAACTTGCTTGCCATTCTTCTTGAAGTTCCCTTCCTTTCCCTTTCCCTTTTACTTGAAACTAGTGGTCTTGTCAACCATCAACACTTGATGCTTTTTCTTGATTTCTACCCTCGCCGATTTCAGCATCGCGATGAGCTTGGGAATCGTCTCCGTTATCCCTTGCATATTATAGTTCATCATGAAGTTCTAGTAACTTGGTGATAGTGACTAGAGAACTCTGTCAATCACTATCTTATCTAGAATATTAATTCCCACTTGATTCAAGTGATTGTAGTACTCAGACATTCTGAGCATATGCTCACTAGCTAGGCTATTATCCTCCATCTTGTAGGCAAAGTACTTGTCGAAGGCCTCATACCTCTCGACTCGGGCATGAGTCTGAAATACCAATTTCAACTCTTGGAACATCTCATATGCTCCATGGCATTTCAAAACATTTTTGAAGTCCCAGTTCTAAGTCGTAAAGTATGGTGCACTAAACTATCAAGTAGTCATCATACCGAGCTTGTCAAACATTCATAATGTTTGCATATGCTCCTGCAATAGTTCTGTCACCTAGCGGTGCATTAAGAACATAATTCTTCTGTGCAGCAATGAGGATAATCCTCAGATCACGGACCTAGTCCGCATCATTGCTACTATCAACTTTCAACTTAGTTTTCTCTAGGAACATATCAAAAAAATAAACGGGGAGCTACATCGCAAGCTATTGATCTACAACATAGATATGCAAATACTATCAGGACTAAGTTCATGATAAATTAAAGTTCAATTAATCATGTTACTTAAGAACTCTCACTTAGATAGGCATCCCGCTAATCATCTAAGTGATCACGTGATCCATATCAACTAAACCATGTCCGGTCATCACGTGAGATGGAGTAGTTTTCAATGTTGAACATCACTATGTTGATCATATCTACTATATGATTCACGCTCAACCTTTCGGTCTCAGTGTTCCGAGGCCATATCTGCATATGCTAGGCTCATCAAGTTTAACCCAAGTATTCTACTTGTGCAAAACTAGCTTGCACCCGTTGTATGTGAATGTAGAGCTTATCACACTCGATCATCACGGGGTGCCTCGGCATGACGAACTGTAGCAATGGTGCATACTCAGGGAGAACACTTATACCATGAAATTTAGTGAGAGATCATCTTATAATGCTATCGCCGTACTAAGCAGAATAAGATGCATAAAGGATAAACATCACATGCAATCAATATAAGTGATATGATATGGCCATCGTCATCTTGTGCCTTTGATCTCCATCTCCAAAGCACCGTCATGATCACCATCATCACCGGCTTGACACCTTGATCTCCATTGTAGCATCATTGTCGTCTCGCCAACTATTGCTTCTACGACTATTGCTACCGCTTACTGATAAAGTAACGCAATTACATGGCGATTGCATTTCATACAATAAAGCGACAACCATATGGCTCCTTCCAGTTGCCGATAACTGTTACAAAACATGATCATCTCATACAACAATTTATATAATCACATCTTGACCATATCACATCACAACATGCCTTGCAAAAACAAGTTAGATGTCCTCTACTTTTGTTACAAGTTTTACGAGGCTGTTACGGGCTGAGCAAGAACTGTTCTTACCTATGCATCAAAAACCACAACGCGGTATAGTGATTGCTTTTTGATCTTCGGAAAGAACCCTGCTCATTGAATCCGATTCAACTAAAGTTGCAGAATCTGACACCCGCCAGCCACCTGTGTGCAAAGCATGTCGGTAGAACTAGTCTCATGAACGCGGTCATGTAATGTCAGTTTCATCCAACAATACCGCAGAATCAAGAAACAACTAGTGACGGCAAGCAATATGTATATACCCACGCCCACAACTCCTTTGTGTTCTACTCGTGCATATAACATCTACGCATAGACCTGGCTCGGATGCCACTGTTGGGAATGCAGTATTTCAAAAAAAAATCCTATGATCACGCAAGATCTATCTAGGAGATGCATAGCAACGAGAGGGGAGAGTGTGTCCACGTACCCTCGTAGACCGGAAGCGGAAGCGTTAGGTAACACGGTTGATGTAGTCGAATGTCTTCGCGATCCAACCGATCAAGTACTGAATGCACGGCACCTCCGTGATCTGCACACATTCAGCTCGGTGACGTCCCTCGAACTCTAGATCCAGCTGAGGCCGAGGGAGAGTTTCGTCAGCATGACGGCGTGTTGACGGTGACGATGAAGTTACTGATGCAGGGCTTTGCCTAAGCACTATGATAATATGACCGAGGTGGAAATCTGTGGAGGGTGCACCGCACACGGCTAAAGATCAAGCTATGGGGTGCCCCCCTCCCCCATATATAAAGGAGTGGAGGAGGGGGCCGGCCGGCCTCCTATGGCGCGCCCCAAGGGGGGAATCCTATTCCTACTAGGAGTAGGTTCCCCCCTTTCCTAGTCCAACTAGGAGGGGGAAGGAAGGGAAGAGGAATAGAAAGGAAAGGGGGTCGGCCCCCTTCCCAATTCGGATTGGGCTTGGGGGGGCGCCCCACCTCTTGGCCGCCTCCTCCTCTCTTCCACTAAAGCCCATGTAGGCCCATGAAGCCCCGAGGGGTTCCGGTAACCCCCCGGTACTCCGGAAAATGCCCGAACTAATCCAAAACCTTTCCGGTGTCCAAACAACCTTCTAATATATCAATATTCATGCCTCGGCCATTTTGAGACTCCTCGTCATGTCCGTGATCACATCTGGGACTCCAAACAACCTTCGGTACATCAAATCACATAACTCACAATACATATCGTCATCGAACATTAAGCGTGCGGACCCTACGGGTTCAAGAACTATGTAGACATGACCAAGACTTATCTCTGGTCAACAACCAATAGTGGAACCTGGATGATCATATTGGTTCCTACATATTCTACGAAGGTCTTTATCGGTCAAACCGCATAACAACATACGTTGTTCCCTTTGTCATCGGTATGTTACTTTCCCGAGATTCGATCATCGGTGTCATCATACCTAGTTCAATCTCGTTACTGGAAAGTCTCTTTACTCATTTCGTAATGCAAAATCCTGCAACTAACTCATTAGTCACATTGCTTGCAAGGCTTATAGTGATGTGCATTACCGAGAGGGCCCAGAGATACCTCTCCGACAATCATAGTGACAAATCCTAATCTCGATCTATGCCAACTAAACAAACACCATCGGAGACACCTGTAGAGCATATTTATAATCACCCAGTTAAGTTGTGACATTTGATAGCACACAAGGTGTTCCTCCGGTATTCGGGAGTTGCATAATCTCATAGTCTGAGGAACATGTATAAGTCATGAAGAAAGCAATAGCAGAAAAACTAAACGATCATTATGCTAAGCTAACGGATGGCTCTTGTCCATCACATCATTCTCTAATGATGTGGTCTCGTTCATCAAATGACAACACATGTCTATGGTTAGGAAACTTAACCATCCTTAATTAACGAGCTAGTCAAGTACAGGCATACTAGGGACATTCTGCTTGTCTATGTATTCACTGATATGTCTCCAGCGTATCTATAATTTTTGGTTGCTCCATGCTATTATATTATCTATTTTAGATGTTATTGGGCTTATTTTTACACTTTTATACTATTTTTGGGACTAACCTATTAACCGGAGGCCCAGCCCAAATTGTTGTTTTTTTGCCTATTTTAGAGTTTCGCCGAAAAGGAATATCAAACAGAGTCCAAACGGAATGAAACCTTCGGGAGCTTTATTTTTGGAACAAACGTGATCCAGGAGACTTGGAGTGGACGTCAAGAAATCAACAAGGCGGCCATGATGCAGGGGCGCGGCCACCCCCTGGGCGCGCCCTCCACCCTTGTGGGCCCCTTGTTGCTCCACCAACGTACTTCTTCCTCCTATATATATCCATATACCCCTCAAACATCCAGGAGCACCACAAAACCCTATTTCCACCACCGCAACCTTATGTACCCAAGAGATCCCATCTTGGGGCCTTTTCCGGAGCTCCGTCGGAGGGGGCATTGATCACGAAGGGCCTCTACATCAACTCCATGGCCCCTCCGATGATGTGTGAGTAGTTTACTTCAAACCTTCGGGTCCCTAGCTAGTAGCTAGATGGCTTCTTCTCTCTCTTTGGATCTCAATACAAAGTTCTCCTCGATTCTCTTGGAGATATATTCGATGTAACTCTTCTTTTTGCGGTGTGTTTGTCCAGATCCGATGAATTATGGGTTTATAATCCAGATTATCTATGAACAATATTTGAATCTTCTCTGAATTCTTTTATGTATGATTGGTTTATCTTTGCAAGTCTCTTCGAATTATCACTTTGGTTTGGCCTACTAGATTGATCTTTTTTCCAATGGGAGAAGTGCTTAGCTTTGGGTTCAATCTTGCGGTGCTCAATCCCAGTGACAGAAAGGGAAACGACACTTATTGTATTGTTGCCATCGAGGATAAAAAGATGGGGTTTATATCATATTGCATGAGTGTATCCCTCTACATCATGTCATCTTGCTTAAGGCGTTACTCTGTTCTTATGAACTTAATACTCTAGATGCATGCTGGATAGCGGTCGATGTGTGGAGTAATAGTAGTAGATGCAGGCAGGAGTCGGTCTACTTGTCGCGGACGTGATACCTATATACATTATCATGCCTAGATATTCTCATAATTATTCGCTTTTCTATCAATTGCTCGACAGTAATTTGTTCACCCACCGTAATACTTATGATATCTTGAGAGAAGCCACTAGTGAAACCTATGGCCCCCGGGTCTATTCTCCATCATACAAGTTTCCAATCTATTTTTTTGCAATCTTTACTTTCAATCTATATCATAAAAATACCAAAAATACTTATCTTATTATTATCATCTCTATTAGATCTCACTCTTGCAAGTGGCCGTGAAGGGATTGACAACCCCTTTATTGTGTTGGTTGTGAGGTTCTTATTTTTTGTGTAGGTACGAGGTGACTCACGTGTGGTCTCCTACTGGATTGATACCTTGGTTCTCAAAAACTGAGGGAAATTCTTATGCTGCTTTACTGCACCACCCTTTCCTCTTCAAGGGAAAACCAACGCAGTGCTCAAGAGGTAGCAAGAAGGATTTATGGCGCCGTTGCCGGGGAGATCTACGCCAAGTCAAGGCATACCAAGTACCCATCACGACTCTTATCCTTCACATTACATTATTTGCCATTTGCCTCTCGTTTTCCTCTCCCCCACTTCACCCTTGCCATTTTATTCTCCCTCTCTTTTCCATTCGCCTCTTTTTTGCTTGCCTCGTCGTTATGGCTAGTCCTTTATCTACTCCCTTGTCTCTCGAAAATGAAGTTCTTAATTTTAAACAAAGGGAGGGAGAAAATCTAAAAGATGCTTGGTACATAATTTGCAATGCGCAAAATAGATCTACTAGGAAGCAATCTACTTCCGTTCTTCTTTGCAATTTTTATGTAGGCATCACGCCTTGGAATAGATATATTCTTGATACCATTACCGGAGGAAATTTCTTGGGTAGCGATACTTTTGATTCTTATAATGCTATGATAGATTTGTTTGGCCCACCACCTCTTTTGGTTAATGGAACTACTTTAACTTTGGAACATGTGATGCAAAGGCTTGAAAATATTGAAAATAAAGTTGCTACCGTAGAGTTGATTGAAACTTTGGATAGAAATATCCACAACCAAGTTACCCAATACGGATCTAAGGTAGGAGTGGCTCTTAAATTTTTTAAAGAAAAGGAACCTATGGTTAATGAAAAGATAGATCAAGATTCCACTAGAATTGATAAAATTGAGGATATTATTACCAACCTAGGATCTACCTTTTCTTCCGTGAAAAACACTCCTTCTAATGCTAAGATTGCCAAATTGATGTATGTCTAAAATTAAGGGTGAAACTTCTAGTAAGGGAAATGCGGACCTCAAATCCATAAGTGTTCACCCCAACTTTCTTGCTATCCTTAAGGAACCTTTTGCTACAAATGATTTTCTTGATTTTGTGCCTAGGAGTTTGATAATTAATAAAAAGGAAAGAGACTCCTGGGGGTTATAGGTGTCTTATTGAAGAATTGCCTACCAAAGATAGCAATACCTAGATCTATCCTTGCTTTTATGCCTAGCTAAGGGCGTTAAACGATAGTGCTTGTTGGGAGGCAACCCAATTTTATTTTTATTCCTTGATTTTTGCTCCTGTTTAGTAATAAATAATTTATCTAGCCTCTGTTTTGGTTGTGTGTTTTTTTGTTTAATTAGTTTTTGCGCCAAGTAGAACCGTTGGGAAGACTTGGGGAAAGTCTTTTTGATCTTGCTGTAAAAAATAGAAACTTTAGTGCTCACGAGAATTGCTGCCATTTTTTATTAGAAAGTGTTATTTAGTTAATTCTTTTTGCAGATGATTAATAGATAAATTCCTTACGTACAGCAATTTATTTTAGAATATTTTGGGTTATATAAGTGGACTAAACCTACAGATTACTACAGACTATTCTGTTTTTGACAGATTCTGTTTTTCGTGTGTTGTTTGCTTATTTTGATGAATCTATGGCTAGTAATAGCATTTATGAACCATAGAAAAGTTGGAATACAGTAGGTTTACACCAATATAAATCAAGAATGAGTTCATTACAGTACCATGAAGTGGTGTTTTGTTTTCTTTCGCTAACGGAGCTCACAAGATTTTTCTGTTAAGTTTTGTGTTGTGAAATTTTCAAGTTTTGGGTAAAGATTTGATGGATTATGGAACAAGGAGTGGCAAGAGCCTAAGATTGGGGATGCCCATGGCACACCAAGGTAAAATACAAGGACACCAAAAAGCCTAAGCTTGGGGATGCCCCAGAAGGCATCCCCTCTTTTGTCTTTGTTCATCGGCAACTTTACTTGGAGCTATATTTTTATTCACCACATGATATGTGTTTTGCTTGGAGCGTCTTGTATGATTTGAGTCTTTGCTTTTTAGTTTACCACAATCATCCTTTCTGTACACACCTTTTGATAGAGACACACATGAATTGGAATTTATTAGAATACTTATGTGCTTCACTTATATCTTTTGAGCTATATAATTTTTGCCCTAGTGCTTCAGTTATATCTTTTAGAGCACGGCGGTGGTTCTATTTTATAGAAATAATTGATCTCTCATGCGTCACTTATATTATTTTGAGAGTCCTTGAGAACAACATGGAAATTTGCTTTTAAGCATTATAAAAACTTTCATATAGGTGCATTGAATACTAAGAGAAGTTTGATACTTGATGATTGTTTTGAGATATGGAGATGGTGATATTAGAGTCATGCTAGTTGAGCAGTTGTGAATTTGAGAAATACTTGTGTTGAAGTTTGTGATTCCCGTAGCATGCACGTATGGTGAACCGTTATGTGATGAAGTCGGAGCATGATTTATTTATTTGTTGCCTTCCTTATAAGTGGCGGTCGGGGACGAGCGATGGTCTTTCCCTACCAATCTATCCCCCTAGGAGCATGCACATAGTACTTTGTTTCGATAACTAATAGATTTTTGCAATAAGTATGTGAGTTCTTTATGACTAATGTTGAGTCCATGGATTATATGCACCCTCACCCTTCCACCATTTGCTAGCCTCTCTAGTACCGCGCAACTTTCGCCGGTACCATATGTTGGGTAACGTAGTAATTTCAAAAAAATTCCTACGCACACGCAAGATCATGGTGATGCATAGCAACGAGAGGGGAGAGTGTGATCTACATACCCTTGTAGACCGACAGCGGAAGCGTTAGCACAACGCGGTTGATGTAGTCGTACGTCTTCATGGCCCGACCGATCAAGCACCGAAACTATGGCACCTCCGAGTTCTAGCACACGTTCAGCTTGATGACGATCCCCGGACTCCGCAGCAAAGTGTCGGGGAAGAGTTCCGTCAGCATGACGGCGTGGTGACGATCTTGATGTACTACCGTCGCAGGGCTTCGCCTAAGCACCGCTACAATATTATCGAGGATTATGGTGGAAGGGGGCACCGCACACGGCTAAGAATATGATCACGTGGATCAACTTGTGTGTCTAGGGGTGCCCCCTGCCCCCATATATAAAGGAGCAGGGGGAGGTGCGGCCGGCCAGGAGGAGGGCGCGCCAGGAGGAGTCCTCCTCCCATCGGGAGTAGGATTCCCCCCCTTTCCTAGTTGGAATAGGATTCGGGAGGGGGAAAGAGGAGAGAGAGAAGGAAGGGGGGCTCCGCCCCCCTCTCCTTGTCCTATTCGGACTAGGGGGGAGGGGCGCGTGGCCCAGCCCTGGCCACCTCTCCTCTCTTCCACTAAAGCCCACTAAGGCCCATATACCTCGCGGGGGGTTCCGGTAACCTCCCGGTACTCCGGTAAAATCCCGATTTCACCTGGAACACTTCCGATATCCAAATATAGGCTTCCAATATATAAATCTTTATGTCTCGACCATTTCGAGACTCCTCGTCATGTCCGTGATCACATCTGGGACTCCGAACAAACTTCGGTACATCAAAATGCATAAACTCGTAATATAACTGTCATCAAAACCTTAAGCGTGCGGACCCTACGGGTTCGAGAACAATGTAGACATGACCGAGACACGTCTCCGGTCAATAACCAATAGCGGAACCTGGATGCTCATACTGGCTCCCACATATTCTATGAAGATCTTTATCGGTCAGACTGCATAACAACATACGTTGTTCCCTTTGTCATCGGTATGTTACTTCACATACATGGATCCCATCTCAGATTTCATGGCTTCAAGCCATTTTGCGGAATCTGGGCTCACCATCGCTTCTTCATAGTTCGTAGGTTCATCATGATCTAGTAGCATGACTTCCAGAACAGGATTACCATACCACTCTGGCGCGGATCTTACTCTGGTTGATCTACGAGGTTCAGTAGTATCTTGTTCTGAAGTTTCATGATAATTATCATTAGCTTCCTCACTAATTGGTGTAGGTGTCACAGAAACTGGTTTCTGTGATGTACTACTTTCCAATAAGGGAGCAGGTATAGTTACCTCGTCAAGTTCTACTTTCCTCCCACTCACTTCTTTCGAGAGAAACTCCTTCTCTAGAAAGTTTCCGAATTTAGCAACAAAAGTCTTGCCTTCGGATCTATGATAGAAGGTGTATCCAATAGTTTCCTTTGGATATCCTATGAAGACACATTTCTCCGATTTGGGTTCGAGCTTATCAGGTTGAAGTTTTTTCACATAAGCATCGCAGCCCCAAACTTTCAGAAACGACAACTTTGGTTTCTTGCCAAACCACAGTTCATATGGCGTCGTCTCAACGGATTTTGATGGTGCCCTATTTAACGTGAATGCGGCCGTCTCTAGAGCATATCCCCAAAACGATAGCGGTAAATCAGTAAGAGACATCATAGATCGCACCATATCTAGTAAAGTACGATTACGACGTTAGGACACACCATTACGCTGTGGTGTTCCGGGTGGCGTGAGTTGCGAAACTATTCCACATTGTTTTAAATGTACACCAAACTCGTAACTCAAATATTCTCCTCCACGATTAGATCGTAGGAATTTTATTTTCTTGTTACGATGATTTTCAACTTCACTCTGAAATTCTTTGAACTTTTCAAATGTTTTAGACTTATGTTTCATTAAGTAGATATACCCATATCTGCTTAAGTCATCTGTGAAGGTGAGAAAATAACGATATCCGCCACGAGACTCAACATTCATCGGACCACATACATCTGTATGTATGATTTCCAATAAATCTGTTGCTCTCTCCATAGTACCGGAGAATGGTGTTTTTGTCATCTTACCCATAAGGCACGGTTCGCAAGTACCAAGTGATTCATAATCAAGTGGTTCCAAAAGCCCATCAGTATGGAGTTTCTTCATGCGCTTTATACCGATATGACCCAAATGGCAGTGCCACAAATAAGTTGCACTATCATTATCAACTCTGCATCTTTTGGTTTCAACACTATGAATATGTGTGTCACTACTATCGAGATTTAATAAGAATAGACCACTCTTTAAGGGTGCATGACCATAAAAGATATTACTCATGTAAATAGAACAACCATTATTCTCTTATTTAAATGAATAACCGTCTAGCATCAAACAAGATCTAGATATAATGTTCATGCTTAACGTTGGCACCAAATAACAATTATTTAGGTCTAATACTAATCCCGAAGGTAGATGTAGAGGTAGCGTGCCGACTGCGATCACATCGACTTTGGAACCATTTCCCACGCGCATCGTCACCTCGTCCTTAGCCAATCTTCGCTTAATCCGTAGTCCCTGTTTCGAGTTGCAAATATTAGCAATAGAACCAGTATCAAATACTCATGTGCTACTGCGAGCATTAGTAAGGTACACATCAATAACATGTATATCACATATACCTTTGTTCACCTTGCCATCCTTCTTATCCGCCAAATACTTGGGGCAGTTCCGCTTCCAGTGACCAGTCTGCTTGCAGTAGAAGCACTCAGTTTCAGGCTTAGGTCCAGGTTTGGGTTTCTTCTCTTGAGTAGCAACTTGCTTGCTGTTCTTTTTGAAGTTTGAAAGTGCGTTATATCGACTAGAGGGGGGGTGAATAGGCGATTTTTATGAAAGTCTTCAAAACATGGAAGTTATGAAGACAAACAGTAGAGATATGCCTATTACTATGCAGCGGAAGTTAGACTACACTAGGCAAGCCATGGTCAAGTATCAACAGAGTGAAAGCACAGTGACAAATAGCTGTAGTGTAATTAGGATCAGGTAGGAAGACACTAAGAAGCCAAACAGATCATACACTCACGTTGTGAAGACACAAGATAGAACAGACATGCAATGACTTCACAATGAGTGATCAGTAAGTAAAAGTAAGTGAAGATGAAACCAGTGACTCGTTGAAGACAATGATGTGTTGGACCAGTTCCAGTTGCTGTGACAACTGTACGTCTGGTTGGAGCGGCTAGGTATTTAAACCTTAGGACACACAGTCCTAAACACGCAGCTCAGGACACCAAGTCCTCACCGTATTCTCCTTGAGCTAAGGTCACATAGTCCTCGCCCAATCACTCTGGTAAGTCTTCAAAGTAGACTCCCAAACCTTCACAGACTTCGTTCACTGGCAATCCACAATGTCTCTTGGATGCTCTGAACGCGACGCCTAACCGTCTGGGGATGCACAGTCCTCAAGTGTAATAAGTCTTCAGATCACACAGACAAGAAGACTTAAGTGATGCCCAATGTTCTCTGGCTCTGGGTGGTTAGGGCTTTTCTCCTCGCTAGGAATTTTCTCTCAAAGGCTTCGAGGTGGGTTGCTCTCAAACGACAAAAGCCGTGCACTGAAATCTGAGCAGCCAACCGTTTATGGTTGTAAGAGGTGGGCTATTTATAGCCACTTGGCAACCCGACCTGATTTGTCCGAAATGACCCTGGGTCACTAAGGAACTGACACGTGTCTCAACGGTCAGATTTCAAACTCTCATGACAACTTTACTTGGGCTACAAGCAAAGCTGACTTGTCCGGCTCTGGACAAGATTCGCTCTCATTGTCTTCACTCGAAGACATAGGTTTTTAGTTTAGGCATCACTTCAGTCATTCTGACTGGTTCTCCTGGACCCCACTTAACAGTACGGTGGTTCCTATGACTCAACACAAAAAGAAAAAGAACTACGAAAGATCTAAGTCTTCGAGCTCCATAGGCTTCATAACGTGTCTTCTTTTGTCATAGTCTTCAATGTGAATATCTTCATATACCACCTTTGGCTTCAATGTCTTCATACATTTTTAGGGGTCATCTCTGGTAGTGAAACCGAATCAATGAGGGACTTATACTTGTGTTATCCTGCAATTCTCACAAACACATTAGTCCCTCAACTAGGTTTGTTGTCAATACTCCAAAACCAACTAGGGGTGGCACTAGATGCACTTACAATCTCCCCCTTTTTGGTGATTGATGACAAACTAGTTGAAGTTTTCAATGGGGAATATAGTCTGTGAAATTGTAAAGGATAAGGAATTGTCTTCATAAGTTGCAAGGGCTCCCCCTGAAGATGTGCATATAAGTTAATTTGCTTTTGGAATGCAAATGCACATGGCAGGTTGTACTTGTGGAGATCCACTTCAGCTTATGATGACAATCCACTATGCATGTGAAAGTATATGAAGATAATGACATGCATAATGGAAAATGGACGTCTGCAGAATGAGATAAGTGCGGAATTTATCTTCGCAAAATAGGGTGGCAAACAAGTAGCAGACGACCATCGAGTTTTAGTGTTACAACTCAAAGAACCAAATGAAGCAAAAATGAGAGTTTTAAGCACGAAGCAAAATATAGCAAAACATAAAGCACCCGCCCATATGGACCCGTTTGAAGACTATCAACCCATATGCTTCTCCCCCTTTTGTCAGCAAGGACCAAAAAGGTTGGAAGACATAGAGTGTCTATTCGTTCCCAGAAGCAGCAGGGTCGTTGGAGGTGTTTGGCGGTGCAGAAGAGCTTGGAGGTGCTGAAGCAGGTGGCGGTGATGTAGCATCGTCTTCTTCATCAATGATTCTGGCAGTGACTGTTGCAGCAGGTGAAGAAAACTCAGAGTCTTCAAGTGATGGTGTGTTTCGCATCACAGCCCTTCTAGGAGGTGTGGTGTCAAACTTGAATCGCTCAGTGAAGCCATCCTCTTCAAGTTCAGCTTCAGTACACATCATTGATAGCCCTTTCCATGTACGACGACAGGTTTCATGAGTGACGAAAGCATTCTTGGTGGCAAGATTTCGAAGACGATTAACATCCACCAAGAGGCTTTTCATCTGACGCTTTAGCCAGTCATGATGCCTATCTTGTTTTTGATGAAGGGCCACAAGAAGCTCTTGGTTATTAAGAACACGAGCGCGCTTCTCGGTCACAAGCACGTTCTCCTGGAGAACTGCTCCTTGGTGGAACATAGGAGTGGGCTCTTGTGGTGCTTCTTCTGCGGCTGATGTAGCCGGAATGTCTTCAGCATAGACTTGAGGCCTTGGACCTTTGCGAAGCCTGCGGAATGCAGACGAAGCCTGTGGGGTTGGAGTGGGCTAGGCCTCATTGTCTTCTTCCTCTTGAGGGCGATCCGCCCATGACGCATCTTGTGCAATTGGCGTCAGAGGACGACCAATGCTGATGAGTTCGCTGTGTTCATACTGAGGAAGGGCTGCATCATCTTGTACATTGTCCTGATGACCAATGTCTTCAGCAGTGATGGGGTCGGCTGCTGGTATGTCTTCAGCTTCAGGAGCCTCTGTGGAAGCAGGCTCATGAACCGTCAGTTGACGTTCTGCGTTAGGGTGAACCATAGAAATAGGTTCAACTATCAAGGGCTCTGTGGGAGCAGCCCGAGATTTCTTGGTCTTTCTCTTTTTCTTGCTAGGGGCAGTAGGAGAGGCTTCAGAGCTTTTCCTTTTCCTGGCTTCAGCCTCAGCAGTTCTTGTCTTCTTGAGCTCTGAAGCTGTTGACCGGCTCTTTGGCTTCGAGCCAGTCGTTGCAATTGGGAAGACAATCGGAACTGCTTCCTGCCTTGGTGCCTCTGGTTCAGCTGGAACAGTCTTCTTCTTTTTCTTTGCGGCCATCTTGGGGTCGATGCCAGGACGCCCAAGTGCCTTGCGCTTCTCAGCCTCATTGTAGGCTTGCACACATCTTTCAGCCAGAGACTTCATTCGCTCACGTGAACCCTGAGCTTCTGCACGCTTCTTCAGAAAGTTTTCCTTAAGCTCATGCAACATGATCTTGAAGCTCTTTACTTCTTGCACGCTGAGCTTGGCCATATTCTTCTTGAACTGAGCCTTTTCATGATCAATTTTCTGCTTCAGTTCAACAATGCGCTGGGCAATTGCAAGTTCTGAAGCAATAGCGCCTTGGAAGGCGACGCTGAGGCCAACGGGCAGCTGCAGATCTTCGAAGCTGATGTTTGGTGTGGCAAACCATTCGTTGATGAAGTTGTGGATGATGGCGACATCAAAGAGAGGCAAATTGTTGAAGATTTCAGGTTCTTCTTTGCTCTTGATGAGCTGCTCGAGAGCGTCATCTCCAAGATCTTCATCACTTGACAGATCACTGGCTTCGCTGCGCAGAATGGCAGCAGCTGTGAGCTCTTTGCCGGTGTGTGGCTGAGGCATCTTGGCCTTCTAGGGCTTGGAGACGCGGGATACGTCTTCATACTGCACACTGTCTTCAGGAGGTGCAGTTGCCAATGGCTTCGCCCTTGAGATTTTTGGTGAAGGGGGCGGCTTTGAAGCTTTTGGCTTCTTCGACTGCTTTGGCTTCGGTATAGCAGGAGCTTCATCAGACTCAGAGTCAGCTGGAGGGTCATTCACGGCAGTCCCTTGGACTAAGATGCGGGTGATGAGGCCCTCAAGGTTGGCATACGGACCGATGATATTGGGTTCTGCGTCGCGTGTGCCATCTGCCCTTGGTGCTGAGGGACCAGGGTTGAAGTCTAACCCAAATTTCTTCTTGTTGAGCTTCGCTGATTGTTGGGCAAACTGGAAGTTGCGCTTGAACAGATTGTTGTCACGACACCAGAGGAGTGACGACGGATGTGCATCATCAGGCTGTGGCCCACGGACCATGCATGGATAGAAGCTTTGGGCAATAGCTTCATCTCTGGTCCTGGGTACAAGGTTCTTGTATAAGATGTCTCCCCACGGTCTTTTGATGGCATTCTTCTCAGCATACTCTTGGGTTGTGAAGTGGTACTTGAACCATTGTTCTGCCCAATAGCGTCAAATCCATTGGATTCGGGTCTTGCGCTGACCATAATTCTCTTCAAGATCTGTTTTATACATTTCTGCCAGGTCTTCAGGCAGATCTTTGGAAGTTCCTCCACGTCTCTGTCTGTCCCCCTTCCTTGCTGCTGCTTCTGAAGCCATAAACTTTAACTTGAAAGGCTTCAAAGGCTTTCTTTTGCTGGACCAACAGGAACTGGCTTCAGGAGAATTTATGTGATGCTGTAGGAATTCTGCAAATGAATGCAGACTATGAGAACCAAAGGATTCTCCCACGGACATGTACCTGTGACAGCATTAAGGTGCAAGGGAAGGGGAAGAGGTCATATGCATTCTCAGAAGATTTTGAAGATAAATCAGTTTAGAAGACATTAACCTCATCGTGCGAAGACATTCACTCATAGATAAGAAGTTGGTTCCAGATTTGTACAAACCCACAGATCAGTACAAGTGAGGAATCTAACTACTTCATGACGCACAAGTGAATATACTAGGCATGTTATGAGATGCAGATTGAGAGATCTAACTTGTGTGAAGAGAAACTTCTTATGGTAGAAAGTGACAGAACCATGAGATCAAAAGGGGCTGTGCAAAGAAGTTTTATTTACCACACTTGGAACTGCTAGACAGAGTGGGAAATGATGCCGAGCAGTTCAATCCTCCGTGCCCTAACTTGGCGACGGAAGACACCTACGGCGATGGCGGAGAGGACGATGTCCGCGGTCGGCGTGAAGACGGTGTCGGAGAGGTTGCGGCAGCGAAGCGCTTCGTCGCCGGCGTCGTCGAGAGCTAGCGGTGGCGCTAGGGTTCGTGCTAGGGTGGAAGAAGAGATAGTTACCGCAGTGAGTATGTATTTATAGGCATAGGGGCGGCACTGCACTATTACACAGGTGCCCCTGGCGATTCGCATCTGAGGAACGCGTGGCCAGTTTGCGGAAGTTTGGGGTTTGTTCCACGTCCCACGCACGCCTGGATTGTCGGGCGGTCATTCCTGCTTCTCCGGATTTTATGTGGAGGAATGAGCATTGAAAACGGACTTTATGGTTGTCTCTATATCTTCTGCTGACAAGGACGCAGTGAAGACATTCAACAGTTTCAATAGAATGCATATGACTTGGAGAGATAGAGTTTGAGATAGAAAGCATAGAGAAGTTGGGGTCCGATCACATTCACTTAGTTCAAAAGATTCAACACGAAGATATAGCTATAAGTGAATGTTGTAGAGGACAGAACACTAGCATATATATATATATATATATATATATATATATATATATATATATATATATATATATATATATAATCAACATAGTGAAGATAATCATGAAAATATGTTGAGTTCGAAGCCAAACCAAATGTGAAGACATTGCAAGGTAACGCCATGAGTGAAACACTTCAAAATAGAACGTTTGGTGGTGGCGTTACCCACCGTATAGGAAGTATTAGACCCAGACACGGCGCACAATTATCGTGGCGCTCTGAAGTCAAATTCCACATTAATGTATTCACACTTAGAATGTATGTCTTCATTGATTGAAGATATACTTCACTTCGTGTGTTGCACATCTAAGTCATCAATATGCATAAGGGTTAGGATGTGTGCCTGATCACAGGACATTTGAGGATTCCAGGATATTTAGCTCACACTGTAACTTGCAAAACCTCTTCTCATCCAAAGGCTTGGTGAAGATATCTGCCAATTGCTCTTCAGTGTTGACATGTATGATATCAATGTCTTCCTTCACAACATGATCTCTGAGAAAGTGATGACGAATTTCAATGTGCTTTGTCTTTGAGTGCTGAACTGGGTTGTTGGCAATCTTGATGGCGCTTTCGTTGTCGCAGTAAAGTGGCACTTGCTTCATATGAATGCCATAGTCCTTGAGTGTTTGCTTCATCCACAAAAGCTGAGCACAGCAAGATCCAGCAGCAATGTATTCAGATTCAGCAGTGGAGAGAGATACACAGTTCTGCTTCTTTGAAGACCAACATACAAGTGATCGTCCTAGAAAGTGACATGTGCCTGATGTAGACTTGCGATCAACTTTGTCACCAGGATAATCAGCATCCGAGAATCCAACCAAATCAAACTCTGAGCCCTTTGGATACCATAATCCTAGAGTTGGGGTGTGAGCCAAATATCGAAGAATTCGCTTCACAGCTAAGTGATGCGACTCCTTTGGTGCTGCTTGAAATCGAGCACACATGCAAACACTAAGCATAATATCTGGCCTAGATGCACATAAATAAAGCAAAGAACCAATCATGGAGCGGTATACCTTTTGATCGAACTCTTTACCATTGTTGTCAGGACCTAGATGATGTTTGGCTGGCATTGGTGTTGTGAAGCCTTTGCAGTCTTGCATACCGAACTTCTTCAGGCAATCTTTGAGATACTTCTCTTGAGATATGAAGATGCCATTGCGTTGTTGTTGTATTTGAAGACCAAGGAAGAACTTCAGTTCCCCCATCATGGACATCTGATATTGCTCCTGCATCATATATCCAAACTCTTCACTGTACTTATGATTGGTGCAGCCGAAGATAATGTCATCCACATATATTTGGCACACAAACAGTTCACCATCATATGTCTTCGTGAAAAGAGTGGGATCCAGGGAACCAGGTATGAAGCCTTTGCTCTTCAGGAAGTATTTGAGTGTGTCATACCAGGCCCTAGGGGCTTGTTTGAGGCCATACAGTGCCTTGTTGAGCTTGTATACCATGTCAGGATGTTTTGGATTTTCAAAGCCAGGCGGTTGTGCAACATACACTTCTTCTTCAATCTTGCCATTGAGGAAGGCACTTTTCACATCCATTTGATATAGAAGTATGTTATGATGATTTGCATAGGCCAGCAGTATGCGTATGGCTTCAAGCCTAGCCACAGGAGCAAATGTTTCATCGAAGTCAATGCCCTCCACTTGAGTATATCCTTGAGCAACGAGACGAGCTTTGTTTCTGACAACTTGACCATGCTCATCTTGCTTGTTGCGGTATATCCATTTGGTGCCTATTATGTTGTGCTTCCATGGATCAGGACGCTTAACCAGTTCCCATAAATTATTCAGCTCAAACTGTTGAAGCTCTTCTTGCATACTTTGAATCCATTCAGGTTCTATGAAGGCTTCTTCAACTTTCTTGGGTTCTGATATTGAGATGAATGCGAAGTGCCCACAGAAATTTGCTAGCTGAGTTGCCTTTGAACGAGTGAGTGGACCAGGTGCATTGATGCTATCAATTATTCTTTCAATCTGCACTTCATTGGCAATGCGAGGATGTACTGGGCGAAGACTTTGCCCTTGCTGATCTGTGTTGTTGTTGGGAGGAATGTCTTCAGGCTGAGCATTGTCTTCATGTTGATCGGGTGCTGAGATGATAAGTTCTTCTTCAGGATGAGCTTCAGAAGGTATAATCTCTCCAGTTCCCATTAGCTTGATTGATTCACTGGAAGGAACTTCATCTAGCACACTTGGCAGCTGCTCTCTTTGTGATCCGTTGGTCTCATCGAACCGCACATCCACTGTTTCAACCACTTTGTAATGAAAGAGATTGAAGACTCTGTAGGAGTGTGAATCCTTTCCATATCCAAGCATAAAACCCTCATGTGCTTTTGGTGCAGATTTTGAGGTGTGATGTGGGTCCTTGATCCAGCACCTTGCGCCAAATACTCTGAAGTAACTGACATTTGGCTTTTTGCCAGTAAGGAGCTCATAAGATGTCTTGTTCAGAAGCTTGTGAAGATAAACACGATTGATTGTATGGCATGCAGTGTCAATGGCTTCAGTCCATAATTTTCTTGGAGTCTTGTATTCATCTAGCATCGTTCTGGCCATCTCAATGAGTGTTCTGTTCTTGCGTTCGACAACGCCATTCTGCTGTGGCGTGTACGGAGCTGAGAATTCATGTGTGATGCCCAAGGTATCAAGATATGTATCAAGGCCAATGTTCTTGAATTCAGTGCCATTGTCACTTCTGATGTGCTTTATCTTGGCGCCAAAATTGTTCATAGCTCGATTGGCGAAGCGTCTGAAGACATCCTGCACTTCAGTCTTGTAAAGGATTATGTGCACCCAAGTATATCTAGAGTAATCATCAACAATGACGAAGCCATAAAGGCAAGCAGTAGTAGTAAAAGTTGAGTAGTGAGTGGGACCGAAAAGATCCATGTGGAGCAGTTCGAAGGGTTGAGTAGTAGTCATGATTGTCTTCGAAGGATGTTTTGCCCTCGTCATCTTCCCTGCTTCACAGGCACCACATAAGTGATCTTTCTTGAACTTGACGCCTTCGATGCCTATGACATGTTTCTTCTTTGCAAGGGTGTGGAGGTTCCTCATGCCAGCATGCCCAAGCCTCCGATGCCAAAGCCAGCATTCTGAAGCTTTTGCAAGAAGACATACTGCAAGTTGTGGCCCTGCTGAGAAATCTACCACGTACAGATCATCTTTTCGATACCCTTCAAACACTAGAGACTTGTCAGATTCCATTAGTACAAGGCAACAATATTTTCCAAACATTACGATCATGTTCAAATCACAAAGCATTGAGACAGACATTAAGTTGAAGCCAAGGGATTCAACAAGCATGACTTTATCCATGTGTTGATCCTTTGAGATTGCAACTCTACCTAGACCCAATACCTTACTTTTACCAGTGTCAGCAAATGTGATGTGGCTCTTGTCGGATGGACGTAAGGTTGAGTCCATAAGAAGGCTTCTTTTGCCAGTCATGTGATTTGTACACCCACTGTCAATAATCCATTCTGAAGACTTTGAAGACGCTGGTGTCGTACCCTACAGTGCAGTTAGGGGGATAGGCTTCACGAAGAGAATTGTGAAGCAAAAACATTTGACGAACCAGTGGGTTATCAAAACTTAGATCCAGATTAGCACGAATAGGGAGAGTAGCATGCGATTCAGGAATGAAGTACATAATGATGCCATTCGGGCATTTTATCTTGCGCCCTACAAGATTTTTAAGGTCCCCAGCAATAGCGTCAGAAGATTTTGGTTTTCTGCTGGAGACCTTTCCCTGCAAAAGAGAGTTAAGCCTTCTTAACCACCCACATCTTCAAGGGTGGCTTAGAAGCAATAAGTCTAAGTGCAGCATCTAAGAATTTTGGCTTTGAAGCCTTAGCAAACAGTCTTGCAGGTGGACAATAGTACTCATAAGAATAAGCACAATAATTTTTGGTCATATGAACATGACGGTTTGATGAACCGCTCTCATATTCATATGCCCGAGTATGGTTTCCCTGTAAAACATTTGCGTTAGTGTGACTCAGGTGAGTCCTTTGTTTGCATGAAGCCTTTGGACCGTATGAAGCATTTGGTCTGAGGTTTGTCTTCTTCAAGTGAGGTGTCATGAAGACATTCACAGGAAGATTTTCCAGACACTTTTTCGGAACCCAGATCTTCTTCATAGGCGGTCCATTCCTGCAGTTAGTACCAATGTACCTGGCAAACACTTCACCATTCTGATTCTTAAACAGTATATAGTTTGCATCAAAGGATTCATCAATGATAATGGGGTTAGCACAAGTGAAGCCAGATAAGTTGGATGGATCTGCTGAAGGTTCCTTTGCAGCAACCCACTTGGTTTTGGGGTACTGCTCAGGTTTCCAGTAAGAGCCATCTGCATTTATTTTCCTTACGAACCCAACACCCTCTTTCCTAGGGTTTCGGTTCAGAATCTGCTTCTTGAGGACATCACATAATGTCTGATGTCCTTTAAGACTTTTGTACATCCCTGTTTCAAGCAATGTCTTCAACCTAGCATTCTCATCAGCAATAGCAGTGGTATCCTCAGCAGAGGGGTTAGTTACCACATCAACAGTTGAAGATATTGCAACAGCAGTAGCAGTGGAACATTCAGCAACAGAAGTAGCATTATCACGCTCAATGCATTTAAGACATGGTGGTTCAAATCCTTCCTGAGCGGAACTGATCTGTTCGGCGCGAAGTGACTCGTTTTCCTTTTGAAGATCTTCATGAGCCGCTCTCAATTTCTCAAGTTCTTGCTTCCTTTGAAGATAATCATAGGAAAGCTTTTCATGAGTTGTTGAGAGAGTATCAAGACGATCTTCAAGTTCCTGATACTTAATGTGAAGATTTTTTATGTCTTCAATTAAGGATTCGGATCGAGTCATTTCAGCACCCAACAGATCATCGCTTCTGTCTAACAGTTTTTGAATATGTTCCATGGCCTTTTGTTGTTCAGTTGCAATTTTAGCAAGTGTTTTGTAGCTGGGTTTTGAATCACAATCAGAGTCATCGTCACTGGATGTTTGATAGCGAGTAGTGCGTGTGTTTACCTTGGCACCGCGTGCCATGAAGCAGTAGGTAGGAGTGGAGTCGTCCTTGTCATTTGCATCGGTGTCGGTGATGAAGTCATTGTCTTCAATGTTGAAGATGGACTTGGCGACGTATGCTGTAGCCAGACTTGCAATGCCACAATCAGACTCCTCCTCAGACTCCACCTCTGCCTCCTCAGAAGCGGACTCCTCCTCAGAATCCATTTCCTTGCCAACAAACGCACGTGCCTTGCCAGATGAGCTCTTCTTGTGTGATGAAGACTTTGAGGAAGACTTGGAAGAAGACTTTGAGTATTTCTTCTTCTTCTTGTCGTCAGAGTCATATTCCTTGCTCTTCTTCTTCCTTCTGTTCTCATTGTCCCACTGTGGACACTCAGAGATGAAGTGTCCAGTTTTCTTGCACTTGTGGCATGTTTTCTTCTTGTATTCATGAGCAGAAGCTTCATCATTCCTTGAGCTTGATCGTGAAGACTTTCTGAAGCCTTTCTTCTTGGTGAACTTTTGGAACTTCTTCACAAGCATTGCAAGTTCCCTTCCAATGTCTTCAGGATCATCAAAACTGCTGTCAGATTCTTCTTCAGATGAGGAAACAGCTTTTGCCTTCAAGGCACGAGTTCGCCCATAGTTTGAACCGTAGATATCTCTTTTCTCTGAAAGCTGAAACTCATGTGTGTTGAGCCTCTCGAGTATGTCAGACGGATCGAGTGTCTTGAAATCAGGACGTTCTTGAATCATCAGGGCTAGAATGTCAAACGAACTATCAAGTGATCTCATCAGCGTCTTGACGATTTCATGCTTGGTGATCTCAGTGGCGCCGAGGGCTTGAAGCTCATTTTTGATGTCAGTGAGTCGATCAAATGTGTGCTGGACATTCTCATTGTCATTTCGCTTGAAGCGGTTGAAGAGATTGCGAAGGACACTGATTCTTTGATCTCTCTGTGTTGAGATGCCTTCATTGACCTTGGAGAGCCAGTCCCAGACCAGCTTGGATGTCTTCAAAGCACTCACACGGCCATACTGTCCTTTGGTCAGATGACCACAGATGATGTTCTTGGCAGTAGAGTCCAGTTGAACGAATTTCTTGACATCAGCAGCAGTGACACCTTCTCCAGCCTTGGGAACGCCGTTCTTGACGACATACCATAGGTCGACGTCAATAGCTTCAAGATGCATGCGCATCTTATTCTTCCAGTAGGGATATTCAGTTCCATCGAAGACGGGGCACGCAGCGGAGACTTTGATTATCCCTGCAGTCAACATAGCTAAAACTCCAGGTGGTTAAACCGAATCACACAGAATAAGGGAGCACCTTGCTCTGATACCAATTGAAAGTGCGTTATATCGACTAGAGGGGGGTGAATAGGCGATTTTTATTGAAGTCTTCAAAAGTGGAAGTTATGAAGACAAACAGTAGAGATATGCCTATTACTATGCAGCGGAAGTTAGACTACACTAGGCAAGCCATGGTCAAGTATCAACAGAGTGAAAGCACAGTGACAAATAGCTATAGTGTAATTAGGATCAGGTAGGAAGACACTATGAAGCCAAACAGATCATACACTCACGTTGTGAAGACACAAGATAGAACAGACATGCAATGACTTCACAATGAGTGATCAGTAAGTAAAAGGAAGTGAAGATGAAACCAATGACTCGTTGACGACAATGATGTGTTGGACCAGTTCAAGTTGCTGTGACAATTGTACGTCTGGTTGGAGCGGCTAGGTATTTAAACCTTAGGACACACAGTCCCGGACACACAGTCCTGAACACGCAGCTCAGGACACCAAGTCCTCACCGTATTCTCCTTGAGCTAAGGTCACATAGTCCTCGCCCAATCACTCTGGTAAGTCTTCAAGGTAGACTCCCAAACCTTCACAGACTTCGTTCACTGGCAATCCACAATGTCTCTTGGATGCTCTGAACGCGACGCCTAACCGTCTGGGGATGCACAGTCCTCAAGTGTAATAAGTCTTCAGATCACATAGACAAGAAGACTTAAGTGATGCCCAATGTTCTCTGGCTCTGGGTGGTTAGGGCTTTTCTCCTCGCTAGGAATTTTCTCTCAAAGGCTTCGAGGTGGGTTGCTCTCAAACGACAAAAGCCGTGCACTGAAATCTGAGCAGCCAACCATTTATGGTTGTAGGAGGTGGGCTATTTATAGCCACTTGGCAACCCGACCTGATTTGTCCGAAATGACCCTGGGTCACTAAGGAACTGACACGTGTCTCAACGGTCAGATTTCAAACTCTCATGGCAACTTTACTTGGGCTACAAGCAAAGCTGACTTGTCCGGCTCTGGACAAGATTCTCTCTCTATGTCTTCACTCGAAGACATAGGTTTTTATTTTAGGCATCACTTCAGTCATTCTGACTGGTTCTCCTGGACCCCACTTAACAGTACGGTGGTTCCTATGACTCAACACAAAAAGAAAAAGAACTACGAAAGATCTAAGTCTTCGAGCTCCATAGGCTTCATAACGTGTCTTCTTTTGTCATAGTCTTCAATGTGAATATCTTCATATACCACCTTTGGCTTCAATGTCTTCATACATTTTTAGGGGTCATCTCTGGTAGTGAAACCGAATCAATGAGGGACTTCTACTTGTGTTATCCTGCAATTCTCACAAACACATTAGTCCCTCAACTAGGTTTGTCGTCAATACTCCAAAACCAACTAGGGGTGGCACTAGATGCACTTACAAAGTTCCCCTTCTTCTTCCCTTTGCCCTTTTTCTTGAAACTAGTGGTCTTGTTGACCATCAACACTTGATGCTCCTTCTTGATTTCTACCTCCGCAGCTTTCAGCATTGCGAAGAGCTCGGGAATAGTCTTATTCATCCCTTGCATATTATAGTTCATCAAGAAGCTCTTGTAGCTTGGTGGCAGTGATTGGAGAATTCTGTCAATGACGCAATCATCTGGAAGATTAACTCCCAATTGAATCAAGTGATTATTATACCCAGACATTTTGAGTATATGCTCACTGACAGAACTGTTCTCCTCCATCTTGCAGCTATAGAACTTATTGGAGACTTCATGTCTCTCAATCTGGGCATTTGCTTGAAATATTAACTTCAACTCCTAGAACATCTCATATGCTCCATGACATTCAAAACGTCGTTGAAGTCCCGATTCGAAGCCGTAAAGCATGGCACATTGAACTATCGAGTAGTCATCAGCTTTGCTCTACCAGACGTTCATAACATCTGGTGTTGCTCCAGCAGCAGGCCTGGCACCTAGCGGTGCTTCCAGGACGTAATTCTTCTGTGCAGCAATGAGGATAATCCTCAAGTTACGGACCCAGTCCGTGTAATTGCTACCATCATCTTTCGACTTTGCTTTCTCAAGGAACGCATTAAAATTCAATGGAACAACAGCACGGGCCATCTATCTACAATCAAACATAAACAAGCAAGATACTATCAGGTACTAAGTTTCATGATAAATTTAGGTTCAATTAATCATATTACTTAAAGAACTCCCACTTAGATAGACATCCCTCTAATCCTCTAAGTGATTACGTGATCCAAATCAACTAAACCATGTCCGATCATCACGTGAGATGGAGTAGTTTCATTGGTGAACATCACTATGTTGATCATATCTACTATATGATTCACACTCGACCTTTCGGTCTCCGTGTTCCGGGGCCATATCTGTATATGCTTGGCTCGTCAAGTATAACCTGAGTATTCCGCGTGTGCAACTGTTTTGCACCCGTTGTATTTGAACGTAGAGCCTATCACACCCGATCATCATGTGGTGTCTCAGCACGAAGAACTTTTGCAACGATGCATACTCAGGGAGAACACTGCTTGATAATTAGTGAGAGATCATCTTATAATGCTACCGTCAATCAAAGCAAGATAAGATGCATAAAAGATAAACATCACATGCAATCAATATAAGTGATATGATATGGCCATCATCATCTTGTGCTTGTGATATCCATCTTCGAAGCACCATCGTGATCACCATCGTCACCGGCGCGACACCTTGATCTCCATCGTAGCATCGTTGTCGTCTCGCCAATCTTATGCTTCCATGACTATCACTACCGCTTAGTGATAAAGTAAAGCATTACAGCGCGATTGCATTGCATACAATAAAGCGACAACCATATGGCTCCTGCCAGTTGCCGATAACTCGGTTACAAAACATGATCATCTCATACAATAAAATTTAGCATCATGTCTTGACCATATCACATCACAACATGCCCTGCAAAAACAAGTTAGACGTCCTCTACTTTGTTGTTGCAAGTTTTACGTGGCTGCTACGGGCTTAAGCAAGAACCAATCTTACCTACGCATCAAAACCACAACGATAGTTTGTCAAGTTGGTGATGTTTTAACCTTCGCAAGGACCGGGCATAGCCACACTCGGTTCAACTAAAGTTGGAGAAACTGTCACCCGCTAGCCACCTTTGTGCAAAGCACGTCGGGAGAACCGGTCTCCCGTAAGCGTACGCGTAATGTCGGTCCGGGCCGCTTCGTCCAACAATACCGCCGAACCAAAGTATGACATGCTGGTAAGCAGTATGACTTATATCGCCCACAACTCACTTGTGTTCTACTCGTGCATATAACATCAACACATAAAACCTAGGCTCGGATGCCACTGTTGGGTAACGTAGTAATTTCAAAAAAAATCCTACGCAAACGCAAGATCATGGTGATGCATAGCAACGAGAGGGGAGAGTGTGATCTATGTACCCTTGTAGACTGACAGCGGAAGCGTTAGCACAACGCGGTTGATGTAGTCGTACGTCTTCACGGCCCGACCGATCAAGCACCGAAACTACGGCACCTCCGAGTTATAGCACACGTTCAGCTCGATGACGATCCCCGGACTCCGATCCAGCAAAGTGTCGGGGAAGAGTTCCGTCAGCACGACAGCATGGTGACGATCTTGATGTACTACCGTCGCAGGGCTTCGCCTAAGCACCGCTACAATATTATCGAGGATTATGGTGGAAGGGGGCACCGCACACGGCTAAGAATATGATCACGTGGATCAACTTGTGTGTCTAGGGGTGCCCCCTGCCCCCGTATATAAAGGAGCAGGGGGAGGTGCGGCCGGCCAGGAGGAGGGCGCGCCAGAAGGAGTCCTACTCCCACCAGGAGTAGGATTCCCCCCTTTCCTAGTTGGAATAGGATTCGGGAGGGGGAAAGAGGAGAGAGAGAAGGAAGGGGGGCGCCGCCCCCCTCTCCTTGTCCTATTCGGACTAGGGGGGAGGGGCGCGTGGCCCAGCCCTGGCCACCTCTCCTCTCTTCCACTAAAGCCCACTAAGGCCCATATACCTCCCGGGGGGTTCCGGTAACCTCCCGGTACTCCGATAAAATCCCGATTTCACCCGGAACACTTCCGATATCCAAATATAGGCTTCCAATATATCAATCTTTATGTCTCGACCATTTCGAGACTCCTCGTCATGTCCGTGATCACATCCGGGACTCCGAACAAACTTCGGTACATCAAAATGCATAAACTCATAATATAACTGTCATCAAAACCTTAAGCGTGCGGACCCTACGGGTTCGAGAACAATGTAGACATGACCGAGACACGTCTCCGGTCAATAACCAATAGCGGAACCTGGATGCTCATATTGGCTCCCACATATTCTACGAAGATCTTTATCGCTCAGACCGCATAACAACATACGTTGTTCCCTTTGTCATCGGTATGTTACTTGCCCGAGATTCGATCGTCGGTATCTCAATACCTAGTTCAATCTCGTTACCGGCAAGTCTCTTTACTCGTTTCATAATACATCATCTTGCAACTAACTCATTAGTTGTAATGCTTGCAAGGCTTATGTGATGTGCATTACCGAGAGGGCCCAGAGATACCTCTCCGACAATCGGAGTGACAAATCCTAATCTCGAAATACGCCAACCCAACATGTACCTTTGGAGACACCTGTAGAGCTCCTTTATAATCACCCAGTTACGTTGTGACGTTTGGTAGCACACAAAGTGTTCCTCCGGCAAACGGGAGTTGCATAATCTCATAGTCATAGGAACATGTATAAGTCATGAAGAAAGCAATAGCAACATATTAAACGATCGGGTGCTAAGCTAATGGAATGGGTCATGTCAATCACATCATTCTCCTAATGATGTGATCCCATTAATCAAATGACAACACATGTCTATGGTTAGGAAACATAACCATCTTCGATTAACGAGCTAGTCAAGTAGAGGCATACTAGTGACGTTTGGTTTGTCTATGTATTCACACAAGTATTATGTTTCCGGATAATACAATTTTAGCATGAATAATAAACATTTATCATGATATAAGGAAATAAAATAATAACATTATTATTGCCTCTAGGGCATATTTCCTTCACCATAAACCCACCATATACCTTCCTCAAAACAGCCACCATACCTACCTATTATGGCATTTCCATAGCCATTCCGAGATATATTGCCATGCAACTTTCCACCGTTCCATTTGGTATGACACGCTTCATCGTTGTCATGTTGCTTTGCATGATCATGTAGTTGACATCGTATTTGTGGCAAAGCCACCGTTCATAATTCTTTCATACATGTCACTCTTGATTCATTGCATATCCCGGTACACCGCCAGAGGCATTCACATAGAGTCATACTTTGTTCTAAGTATTGAGTTGTAATTCTTGAGTTGTAAGTAAAAAGAAGTGTGATGATCATCATTATTAGAACATTGTCCCAGTGAGGAAAGGATGATGGAGACTATGATTCCCCCATAAGTCGGGATGAGACTTCGGACAAAAAAAAAAGAGGCCAAAAGAAAAAAAGGAAAGAAGGCCCAAATAAAAAAATAAAAAATGAGATAAAAAGAGAGAAGGGACAATGTTACTATCCTTTTTCCACACTTGTGCTTAAAAGTAGCACCATGATCTTCATGATAGAGAGTCTCCTATGTTGTCACTTCCATAAACTAGTGGGAATTTTACATTATAGAACTTGGCTTGTATATTCCAATGATGGGCTTCCTCAAATTTCCCTAGGTCTTCATGAGCAAGCAAGTTGGATGCACACCCACTTAGTTTCTTTTGTTGAGCTTTCATACACTTATAGCTCTAGTGAATCCGTTGCATGGCAATCCCTACTCACTCACATTGATATCTATTGATGGGCATCTCCATAGCCCGTTGATACACCTAGTTGATGTGAGACTATCTTCTCCTTTTTTGTCTTCTCCACGACCACCATTCTATTCCACCATAGTGCTATATCCATGGCTCACGCTCATATATTGCGTGAATATTGAAAAAGTTTGAGAACATCAAAAGTATGAAACAATTGCTTGGCTTGTTATCGGGGTTGTGCATGATTTAATATTTTGTGTGATGAAGATAGAGCATAGCCATACTATATGATTTTGTAGGGATAACTTTCTTTGGCCATGTTATTTTGAGAAGACATGATTGCTTAGTTAGTATGCTTGAAGTATTATTATTTCTGTGTCAATATTAAACTTTTATCTTGAATCTTTCAGATCTGAACATTCATGCCACAATAAAGAAAAATTACATTGAGAAATATGTTAGGAAGCATTCCACATCAAAAAATCTGTTTTTATCATTTACCTACTCGAGGACGAGCAGGAATTAAGCTTGGGGATGCTTGATACGTCTCCAACGTATCTATAATTTTTGATTGCTCCATGCTATTATATTATCTATTTTGGATGTTATTGGGCTTATTTTTACACTTCTATACTATTTTTGGGACTAACCTATTAACCGGAGGCCCAGCACAAATTGCTGTTTTTTTGCCTATTTTAGAGTTTCACCGAAAAGTAATATCAAATGGAGTCCAAACGAAATGAAACCTTTGGGGGTGTTATTTTTGGAACAAACGTGATCCAGAAGACTTGGAGTGGACGTCAAGCAATCAACGAGGCGGCCACGAGGTAGGGGGGGCGCCCACCCCCCCTGGGCGAGCCCTCCACCCTCGTGGGCCCCTCGTTGCTCCACCAACGTACTTCTTCCTCCTATATATATATATATATATATATATCCATATACCCCCCCCCAAACATCGAGGAGCACCACGAAACCATATTTCCACCACTGCAACCTTCTGTACCCAAGAGACCCCATCTTGGGGCCTTTTCTGGAGCTCCGCCGGAGGGGGAATTGATCATGGAGGGCCTCTACATCAACTCCATGGCCCCTCCGATGATGTGTGAGTAGTTTACTTCAGACCTTCGGGTCCATGGGTAGTAGCTAGATGGCTTCTTATCTCTCTTTGGATCTCAATACAAAGTTCTCCTTGATTCTCTTGGAGATCTATTCGATGTAACTCTTCTTTTTGCGGTGTGTTTGTCGAGATCCGTTGAATTGTGGGTTTATGATCCAGACTATCTATGAAAAATATTTGAATCTTCTCTGAATTCTTTTATGTATGATTGGTTTATCTTTGCAAGTCTCTTCGAATTATTAGTTTGGTTTGGCCTACTAGATTGATCTTTCTTGCAATGGGAGAAGTGCTTAGCTTTGGATTCAATCTTGCGGTGCTCGATCCCAGTGACAGAAAGGGAAACGGCACGTATTGTATTGTTGCCATCGAGGATAAAAAGATGGGGTTTATATCATATTGCATGAGTTTATCCTTCTACATCATGTCATCTTGCTTAAGGCGTTACTTTGTTCTTATGAACTTAATACTCTAGATGCATGCTGGATAACGGTCGATGTGTGGAGTAATAGTAGTAGATGCAGGCAGGAGTCGGTCTACTTGGCGCAGACATGATGCCTATATACATGATCATGCCTAGATATTATCATAATTATTCGCTTTTCTATCAATTGCTCGACAGTAATTTGTTCACCCACCATAATACTTATGCTATCTTGAGAGAAGCCACTAGTGAAACCTATGGCCCCCGGGTCTATTCTCCATCATACAAGTTTCCAATCTATTTTATTTTGCAATCTTTACGTTCAATCTATATCATAAAAATACCAAAAAATACTTATCTTATTATTATCATCTCTATCAGATCTCACTCTTGCAAGTGGCCGCGCATTGGTTGCGAGGTTCTTATTTGTTTGTGTAGGTACGAGGTGACTTGCGCGTGGTCTCCTACTGGATTGATACCTTGGTTCTCAAAAACTGAGGGAAATACTTACGCTGCTTTACTGCACCACCCTTTCCTCTTCACGGGAAAACCAACGCAGTGCTCAAGAGGTAGCATTCACACATGTACTAAGTTTCCGGTTAATACAATTCTAGCATGAATAATAAAAATTTATCATGATATACGGAAATATAAATAACAACTTTATTATTGCCTCTAGGGCATATTTCCTTCACTAGTGCCCTCACTCAGGTTCACCTGCTCTTCTGACTTGTTCTGGCTATCACTCTGATCAGACATTCTGGCAAAGCAAACTGACAGCTGACCCTGTGAATAGTTATAGATGAGGTAGAGTGGATGAGCATCACAAAGTGCAGAGATTTTGCAAAATAGATGAGTCAGAAACTTAGTTTTAGTTTTCCACAGAAAGCATTTCAGAGCTACCGATTTGTTAAACTCGGTGACACCGAAGCAACTTTTGGAGTCTAAACTAGTGAAATCGGTCAGACCGAGACACAGTTTGGTGACTCCAAGATTGCTAGGGTTTCACAGAGAGTTGAACTCGGTCACACTGATTTGCCTATTTCGATCAGACCGAAACATGCAAGTGCAATGGCCTAAGCCAAATCGGTGAGACCTATTTCAACAACTCCGTCGGTCCGAGATGAGTTCGGCCAAAACCTAACCTAATCGGTGAGACCTATTTTCGAATCAAATCTAATCTAAAGGATGTTTTTGCTGGAAAGGATGATTCAATACGTGGTAAGAAACATGGCATTTGCTTTGTGCTAAGAATCGGAGAAAAGAATAGCACAAAGGAGTCGAACTCATACCCTAACTCGGTGATGAGTTTGCTAGGCGGTGTTGAAATCCGTTGACGGGGACGGAGACCAGCGGCGGGAGGTCACTGGCGATGAGAGGATGATCTAGAGACCCGAGGTGGCAGAGCAGGACACACGTGGGCTGAGAGGTTTTGGAGTAATTTCCAAAATTTGACCCGTCGGTATTTATATCCTGACCCTGTCGGTGTGACCGAGTGGAACAACTCGGTGGCACTGAGATGCAGAATCACAAGCGATTACTGCAACTCGGTGAGACCGAAAAGTTCTAATCGGTTGCACCGAGATTAAAAACCTAGATCAACTCAGTGAACTCGATCAGACCGAAAAGGATGAATCGGTCAGACCAAAATGCACAAAGAGGTTTTGGAAGTTAAGTCTATGATGAATCGGTGACTTCGAGTGCTCCTTAGATAGAGCGTTCGAATCTGACTTGATCAAACTTTGTGATGTAGCATGAATAGAGTTTGAGACGCGAAAAGCATAGATAGCTAGAGGAAGTTCTTAGGCATTCTTGTCCATCCATTTGGCAAAAGAAGAAGAGCCAAACAATCAAAGAAACAAATGGATGTCCTCGAATGATAAAAATATGCAGCCAACATGCTCACACAAAAAAATGGCAAATGAAATATGTGGCAAAGCATGCACAAACACTCTAGCATCTATCAAGCAATTGGCGATGACTAGGTCATCTATATATGAGTATATTGACTTATGAGTCAAATGAGAACATTTCATAGGTCATACTCATCATTTAAGCACAAGTGGGGTTAGCACTTTTACATAAATCATTGTTGTGTTCACACCATTAGAGTTTCTTTAGCTCAATTCTTAGAGTAAGGCTCCCCCTAGATGTGATATCCCCCTAAGAGGGATGAACTAACCTTGGGTTTTGTCAATGATGACTTCATGTAGATGTTGAAGATGTGGATGCTCAATGTTGATGTAGATCATTCGGAGCAATCCATTGAAGTGAGTTGCACTTTCAATACCTACATGGGTTAGTCCCATAAGGAACAAACAAGGATATCCATAGACATAGAATGTAGTTCACACAAGATGATGTCCACAAAAGCATTAGGTTACCTTGTCTCTTGTCTTACCAACAAGAGGGTTTGTGACTCCTTGAACTAGTGCAAGATGTGGAAGTTGTTTGCACTGGTTCACACCAAAATGGTATGAGTGAAGTATGTTGGCGGAGTCACCGTCAAGAACTCTCTAGTTCTTATTCTTCGGGATCCACATCATCTTGATGGGAATCCTTGGAGTTATAGTTGTACTTGATGAAGTAGAACTTGATGTAGTCTTGGGAACCCACTTAACCAAGGCCTTGGGAGCTTCTTAAAATGCATCAATCTCCTCTTGAAGCTTGTCCTTGCCTTTTTGCTTGTGGTCTTATGGTGGAAGATCATCTTGAGCTTGTGTCCCTTGGAAAGAAGTAGGATCGTACTTCTCTTGTTGAGGAACAAACTTCGTCTTGGGGTATTGATCTTCTTCCCACTCAACTCCATTGGCATTGAACTTCCGTTCAAAACCAACACCTTGATTTTTCCGGTGCCTTCCTTGCTTGCGTACAATTTCCTCAAATTGCTTACTTCTGGCAAGGCTCCTGTAAACACCTTTCTCTATAATTCCCTTCAATAAGCTATTTTCTTGCTCAAGTGTAACTTGGCTAAGAGAATCATTAGTGGAATCAATAGAACTACTAGAAGCAACAATATTGGATTTAACATGATTATTGTTACTATTAGAAGAAGAATCTTCCTTACTCTTGTTGCTAGAATTTACTTGTGGCATGTAAGTAGACAAGAGTAAACGCTTGGCAATGTAAGAATAACTTTTCTTGCGAAGATCATCATTGATTGCTTTTAAGAACCCATGCTCTTGCTCAAGGTTGATTTTTTCAAAGCGTAGCTTCTCATGAGTCTTTAAAAGCTCTTGATGATCTTCCAAGGTAGTTTCATGAGCTAAATTAAGAGTTTTTAGTTCTTTAGTTAGACGCTCAATCTCCTTCTTATCATTGTCATTCGTTTTATCTTGATTAGCATGATTAATAGCAATTTCATCATAGTTTTCATCACTAGAGTTGTCAACAAGTAAATCATCATCACCTAGCGAATCATCTTCATCACTATTGAAATCAACATACTCGGGGTGTGATACCTTTAGGCCTTTAGCCATGAAGAATCTTCCAATTCCTTCATTTGGTGAGTCAAATATGTCATAGGAGTTGGTTGACACAAGTGCTAGACCAGCAACACCTTCATCTTGAGTATATTCGGAGTCGGAGTGATGGTCGGAGTCGGAGCGGGATACCCATTCACCAACATGAGCTTGATGTCTTTGTTTTGTGTAGCTCCTTGATGACTTGTCCTTCCTTTTCGAATCCTTGCTTCTACGAGAGGTTCTTCGTTCATAACGATCATCTCTACTCCTTCTCTCCCTTGTGGGTGATTCTTCTCTTATACTTCTCCTTTTGGGTGAATCTTCTCTTCTTTTGTAGGGAGCCGTACACTCATTGGAGTAGTGTCCGAGTCTTCCACAATTGTAGCAATTACGCTCATGACTAGAAGATCTTTTGTCATTGTAGGACCTTGACTTGGAACTTCTTTCTTTGCTTCTACTCTTGTAGAACTTGTTGAAGTTCTTCACCATTAGGCTCAATTCCTCATTGAAGGCTTGTTTCTCACTTGATGATGTAGGAGCATCACATGAGGCTTTGTAAGCACCACTTGACTTGTTGTGAAGCCCTTCTTTATCCTTGAGTGACATCTCATGAGCAACAATTCTACCAATGACTTCGGTTGGCTTGAGATCTTTGTAATTGGGCATCATTTGGATCAATGTGCACATGGTATCATATTTTCCATCCAAGGCTCTTAGGATCTTCTTGATGATGAATCTGTCGGTCATCTCTTTACTTCCTAAGCTGGCAATCTCATTTGTGATGAGAGCAAGCCTAGAGTACATTTCAGCGACACCTTCACCATCCTTCATTTTGAACTTGTCAAGCTGACTTTGAAGCACATCCAATTTGGATTCCTTGACGGAGTCGGTACCTTCATGCATATCAATCAAAGTATCCCAAATTTACTTTGCATTCTTGATGTCTACTACACAACCTTCTTCTTATAGATGTTGTTGGGCCTCCAAGTGCAGAGGTTTGTAGGAAAGTAGCAAATTTCCCTCAAGTGGATGACCTAAGGTTTATCAATCCATGGGAGGCATAGGATGAAGATGGTCTCTCTCAAACAACCCTGCAACCAAATAGCAAAGAGTCTCTTGTGTCCCCAACACACCCAATACAATGGTAAATTGTATAGGTGCACTAGTTCGGCGAAGAGATAGTGATAAAAGTGCAATATGGATGGTAGATATAGGTTTTTGTAATCTGAAAATATAAAAACAGCAAGGTAACTAATGATAAAAGTGAGCACAAATGGTATTGCAATGCTTCGAAACAAGGCCTAGGGTTCATACTTTCACTAGTGCAAGTTCTCTCAACAAGGATAACATAATTAGATCATATAAATATCCCTCAACATGCAACAAAGAGTCACTCCAAAGTCACTAATAGCAGAGAACAAATGAAGAGATTATTGTAGGGTACGAAACCACCTCAAAGTTATTATTTATGATCAATTCATTGGGATATTCCTATAAGTGTCACAAACATCCCTAGAGTTTGTAGTAAAATAACACCTTAAGACACAAATCAACCAAAACCCTAATGTCACCTAGATACTCCAATGTCACCTCAAGTATCCGCGGGTTTGATTATACGATATGCATCACACAATCTCAGATTCATCTATTCAACCAACACAAAGAACTTCAAAGAGTGCCCCAAAGTTTCTACCGGAGAGTAAAGACAAAAGCGTGTGCCAACCCCTATGCATAGATTCCCAAGGTCACGAAACCCGCAAGTTGATCACCAAAACATACATCAAGTGAATCAATAGAATACCCCATTGTCACCACGGGTATCCCACGCAAGACATACATCAAGTGTTCTCAAATCCTTAAAGACTCAATCCGATAAGATAAATTCAAAGGGAAAACTCAATCCATTACAAGAAGGTAGAGGGGGAGAAACATCATAAGATCCAACTATAGTAGCAAAGCTCGCGGTATATCAAGATCGTGCCAAATCAAGAACACGAGAGAGAGAGAGAGAGGTCGAACACATAGCTACTGGTACATACTCTCAGCCCCGAGGGTGAACTACTCCCTCCTCGTCATGGAGAGCGCCGGGATGATGAAGATGGCCACCGGTGATGATTCCCCCCTCTGGCAGGGTGCTGGAACAGGGCCCCGATTAGTTTTTGGTGGCTACAGAGGCTTGCGGCGGCGGAACTCCCGATCTAGGTTTCTTTTCGGGGGTTTCTGTATTTATGAGAATTTTTGGCGTTGGTCTCATGTCAAGGGGGTCTCCGAGTCATCCACGAGGTAGGGGCGCGCCCTCCACCCTCGTGGATGGCTCGGGACTCTTCTGGCCCAACTATTTTACTGCAGGGGCTTCTTTTGGTACATAAAAAATCATCAAAAATTGGCACGTCAATTGGACTCCGTTTGGTATTCTTTTCTGTAAAATTCAAAAACAAGGAAAAAACCAAAAACTGGCGCTGGGCTCTAGGTTAATAGGTTAGTCCCAAAAATCATATAAATTAGCATATAAATGCATATAAAACATCCAAGATGGATAATATAATAGCATGGAACAATAAAAAATATAGATACATTGGAGACATATCAATTCTCAAGATGGCTAATTTTATTGAATTCTTAGGGCACAATCCGTTGAAGAGGATATCGCAAGCTTGAGCATTGTATTGCAGCATCTTCAACTCTTCTGCGGTAGCTTCACGGTTTGGTTCTCTCCCATCAAGGAGTTCACCTTGCAAGCCAATACACACAATAGCCCAAATGGCGGGGTTATGTCCAAGAATATGCATTTTCATCTTATGCTTCCAACTAGCAAAATTAGTACCATCAAAGTAAGTACCTCTACGGTGGTAATTTCCCTCTCTAGACGCCATACTCTCCTAGGTTGTGAAACCAAGGCTATGATCACTAGAGCCATGGAAATCAAGGCAAATGGAGACCAAAGCTCTGATACCACTTGTAGGATTGAAAGTATGTCTAGAGGGGGGTGATTAGACTACTTGACCAAATAAAAATCTAACATTTTCCCAATTTTAAGTCTTGGCAGATTTTAGCAACTTAGCACAAGTCAAGCAATCAACCTACACATGCAAGTATAAGAGTATAGCAACGGAATGTAAATCATTGCACATGGAGGTAAAGGGAGGAGTTTAGAGGGAGCAAACGCAATGTAGACACAGAGATTTTTGGTGTGGTTCCGATAGGTGGTGCTATCATACATCCACGTTGATGGAGACTTCAACCCATGAAGGGTAACGGTTGCGCGAGTCCACGGAGGGCTCCACCCATGAAGAAGCAACCTTGTCTATCCCACCATGGCCATCGCCCATGAAGGACTTGCCTCACTTGGGTAGATCTTCACGAAGTAGGCGATCTCCTTGCCCTTACAAACTCCTTGGTTCAACTCCACAATCTTTGTCGGAGGCTCCCAAGTGACACCTAGCCAATCTAGGAGACACCACTCTCCAAGAAGTAACAAATGGTGTGTTGATGATGAACTCCTTGCTCTTGTGCTTCAAATGATATTCTCCCCAACACTCAACTCTCTATCACTGATTTGGATTTGGTGAAAAGATGATTTGAGTGGAAAGCAACTTGGGAAGGCTAGAGATCAAGATTCTTGTGGTTGGAATGGAATATCTTGGTCTCAGCACATGAGTAGGTGGTTCTCTCTCAGAAAATGAATGGTAGAAGTGTAGGCACGTTCTGATGGCTCTCTCCACGAATGGAGGATGGGTGGAGAGGTATATATAGCCTCCACACAAAATCTAACCGTTACACACAATTCGCCAAACTCAGTGGGACCGAATCATAAAACTCGGTCAGACCGATTTAGTTCAAAATGTGAACCTTAGGATTTTCGATGGGACTGACATGTCAACTCGGTGGGACCGATTTCATTATGGTTAGGGCATAACGTAATCTCGGTGAGACCGATTACATAAACTCGGTGGGACCGATTTCTGTAATAGGCAAACAGAGAGTTGGTCAGGCAAACTCGGTGGGACCGATCGCTAATTTAGGTGAGACCGAAACATTACAAAAAGGAAACAGAGAGTTTGCATGCAAACTCGGTGGGACTGATCGCTCATCTCGGTTAGACCGAAACGTTATGAAGGGAAATAGAGAAGTTGCAATCCCATCTCGGTAAGACCGAGATCCCTATCGGTGAGACCGTACTGATTAGGATTTCTGGCAGTGGTTATGTCAAATGAACTCGGTGGCGCCAGATAGATCAAATCGGTGGGTCTGAGTTTGACTTTTGGTTTGGTACATATGTGGATATGAGAAAGTGGTTGAGGGCTTTTGGAGCATATCACTAAGCATTTTGAGCAAGCAACACATCATCCCCTTTTAATAGTATTGGCTTTTCCTATGGACTCAATGTGATCTTGGATCACTAAAATAAAAAGGTAGAGTCTTGAGCTTGAGCCAATATGTGTCCTTAGCATTTAGAGGGGTCCATAATCCTAGTCCATGCCATGCCAATCATTGAACTTTATGAAATGATCATCTTGAAAGAGCATTAGTTCAGTGAGCTATATGTTGTTAGAAATTACCAAAACCACCAAGGGATAGTTGCACTTTCACATTGCTGCCTTGATATGTGCCCCACAAGTAATTTTAAAACTCAACTTTGAACATTAATTTAGACCTCACTTGGAGTCTAAGAGGTGAACATGACGATAAAGTAGTAGGTAATATTAAGCAATGCATTACATAAGCAGAAACAAAAGAGTGTGACCTTTGTTGTGGACCTGTGCACTCCTCAGGTTCATCTGCTGAGTCGATGATGGTGATACGGTTGCCATGGATGCTGGCGGTAGGGAAGGAGATCTGAGGTGGCGAAAGATGGTTAGGAGTCGTGATGTCTGGTATGGTGGATGCTTCTGTCGATGGAGCAGCTCAGGTGAGGTGGACGACGTTGCGGCAGGAGCAGGACAAACCACACAAAGTTTTTCGACATCTATTTGTAACTGAAGTAATTCTATAAGGGCTCCTTTGGCTTGCAGGATTCTAAAAACGCAGGGATAGGAAAACACCAGAATAGGATAGGAATGCACGTGGGAAATAGAGCATTTGTAAACACAGGATTTCTGTCAACTTGGGTGTTTGGTTCACGAGAATTGGAAGAGCAGAGGAATGCAAAGAAATATGGCCAAATTAAAGTGAGACCATATGAAAGTGTGTACAGTTAGAATGTTATTCTGCCACTAATGCACTTAGTCTTGTTTTCATGCATAGGATTTTGAAAAGTAGGTCCAGGTGGATGTTTTGTTCCATTCCTTTCAACGAAATGCATGAATAATTGAATAGTAGGGTGCCATAGGAAAAAAATCCTATTGCTATGTTTTTCCTTCAATTTTTCCTTTGAACCAAAATAGCCCTAATGGATTGACATGAATGTAGAGTAATAAGTGATGCGACAAGTGTACAACCTCTTTGGCATAGCCGTGTCGACCTCAGCATCATTGGGTTGGTCACTGAAGAAGTTGTGGCAGAGGTGGCTGTCGGAGGTGTGGAGGACGATCTGAGGCGTCTGTAGGCAGCGGCCAGAGCACTGCTCTGTTCTAATGGATTGTTTCGTCGTTGGAGCAGCTCCGGTGAGCCATAAGACGTCGAGGCTGAAGCAGTACAAGACAAACATCGTTAATCTCAAGTGGTATTCTAATAGCATCTCCAATAGATGATGTAACATGCATTGCCAAAAAGTGATAAATGTAAAATTTACATCACCAAAAAACACCTGACTACAACAGATGAGGTAAAAACTGTTGACTCTGAAATTAACTGTCGAAACTGAAATTTACGGTGGAATCTGAATGTTATTGTCAAAACTGAACTCATTGGTAGCAGAGAGGCACTTCACATGTAGTTTAGGCCGCTCGAGCACTAGTAGTAGAGAAACAGTGATCTAAATCAGCAGGCGATCGACGGGGAACAAGGTAGAAGATAGCAGTCGGAGCAACAACGCTTGGAGGAGCAGCAACTAGTGTAGGTGCAGCAACCCGTGTACCAGCATCAGCAGTGTGAGCGAGAGCAAGAGCAGAGCAGCAGCACGAACGAGGGCAAGAGCAGAGCAGCGGCGCGATCAAGCGAGAGACGGAGATGCAATAGCAGCAACAGCGTGAGCGAGAGCTAGAGCAGCAGCAGCAGATCCGGTTGGTATGGACGCCGCTGCCGAGGGAGCCTCGCACTGGGGAAGAGCCGCCGTGGAAATGTCGCCGGCGGCGCCGGCTTCGAGGTAGCCGCGCCATGGGGGTGCGGGATGGAAGCAACCATGGTGGGACATGAGAAACTCAAGTCTTATATTTCAAATTATTATAAACAACTCTTCGGGCCTCCGGTGGGTAATGCGGTGTCCCTAGATGAGTTTGTTGTTGGGGATATTCCTCAACTTCAGTTAGATGAAAATGAGATTTTGTCTGCACCATTTACTGAGAAAGAGGTTTATGATGCAATATCACAAATGAAACAGAATAAAGCACTGGGACCAGATGGGTTCCCTATAGAATTCTATAAGAAATGTTGGCATATTATAAAGGATGATCTTATGCCTATGTTTCATGATTTTTTCGATGGTCACTTGGAACTCTTCCATCTTAACTTCGGTATGATAACGTTGTTGCCAAAGAAAGAAGAAGCAGTTCGCATCGAGCTGTTCAGGCCAATATGTCTTTTAAATGTGAGTTTCAAAATATTCATGAAAGTGTGTATTGATACGTCTCCAACATATCTATAATTTTTTATTGTTCCATGTTGTTACATTATCATTCTTGGATGTTTTACAATCATTTTATATCATTTTTTGGTACTAACCTATTGATATAGTGCCCAGTGTCAGTTACTATTTTTTGCATGTTTTTTACATCGCAGGAAATCAATACAAAATGGAGTCCAAATGTAGCGAAACTTTTTGTGGATTTTTTATGGACTAGAAGACACCCAATGGGCCAGAGAAGCACCTGGGGGTGCCCCAAGGGGGCACAATCCACCAAGGCGCACTTGGGCCCCCAGGCGCACCCAGGTGGGTTGTGCCCACCTCGGTGGCCTCCTGAACCGCCTCTTTGCTCTATAAATACCCCAATATTCCAGAAACCCTAGGGAAGTCAACGAAAATCAATTCCAGCCACCACAAGTTCCAGAACCACCAGATCCAATCTAGACACCATCACGGAGGGGTTCATCATGTCCATTGGTGCTTCTCCAATGATGCGTGAGTAGTCTTTTGTAGACCTTCGGGTCTGTAGTTAGTAGCTAGATGGCTTCCTCTCTCTCGTTTGATTCTCAATACAATGGTCTCTTGGAGATCCATATGATGTAATTCTTTTTGCGGTGTGTTTGTTGGGATCCGATGAACTTTGAGTTTATGATCAGATCTATCTCTTTTTATCCATGAAAGTTATTTGAGTCTTCTTTGATCTCTTATATGCATGATTGCTTATAGCCTCGTATTTCTTCTCCTTTATTTGGGTTTTGTTTGGCCAACTTGATCTATTTATCTTGCAATGGGAAGAGGTGCTCTATAATGGGTTCGATCTTACGGTGCTTGATCCGAGTGATAGAAGGCGAACCGGCACGTATGTATCGTTGCTATTAAGGATAACAAGATGGGGTCTATTTCTACATTAATAGATCTTGTCTACATCATGTCATCATTCTTATTACATTACTCTGTTTCTCCATGAACTTAATACAATAGATGCATGCTGGATAGCGGTCGATGTGTGGGGTAATAGTAGTAGATGCAGGCAGGAGTCGGTCTACTAATCTTGGACGTGATGCCTATATAATGATCATTGCCTGGATATCTTCATTATTATTTGAAGTTTTATCAATTGACTGACAATATTTTTTTTACCCACAGTTTGCTATTTTCCTCGAGAGAAGCCACTAGTGAAACCTACGGCCCCTGGGTCTCTTCTTTATTATATTTGCCTTTGCGATCTATTTTTATTTGCTTTTATTTTCAGATCTATTAAACCAAAAATACAAAAATACATTGCTGCAATTTATTCTTATTTATTTTATCTCGCGTTCCCACGTGATCTATCTATCAATTTATTACAACTTTCTCACGTCCTTTTGCCAATTTCTGGCGCTATTACCCGAAAGAGATTGACAACCCCATTAATATGTCGGGTTGCGAGTATTTGTTATTTGTGTGCAGGTGTCGTTCATGTAGTGTTGCGTGGTTCTCCTACTGGTTCGGTAACCTTGTTCTCATCATTGAGGGAAATACCTAGCATTCTTGTGCTGCATCATCCCTTCCTCTTTGGGAAATACCGACGTAGTTCTAGCAGACAACGAAAGGAATTTCTGGCATCATTGCCGGGGAGACATCATCAACATCTACCAGGTTCCTAATCACAAATCTCATCTCCTCGCAATTTACATTATTTGCCATTTGCCTCTCGTTTTCCTCTCCCCCACTTCACAAAAGTTTGCCATTTTATTCGTCCTCTTTTTCGTTCGCCGTTTTCTTGCCGGATCTATCTGTGTTCTTGCTTTCTAGTCATAATGGCTAGCGTGTCTACTCCTCCTTTGTCACCAGATTTTGAAGTTTTATACTTCAAGCAACGACAAGGAGAAAATTTGAAAGATGCTTGGTATAGGATAACGGAATCCTATCATGTTTGCAACCTAAAGGGAGACACAAAGATTTTGCTTCGTAATTTTTACATAGGATTGGATTTGCATCATAGACAACTCTTAGATTTTGCCGCTAAAGGGAATTTTATTGAGCTTGATGCTAATGCTGCTTATGAAATCTTAGAAGGGATTCTGGGGGTTCCACCTCAGAAGAAGGGTTTTTACTTTACACCAGAGGGAGTTCAAATGTTGGACAAACTTGGTGATTTGCACAAACATATGGTTGAATTGCAAAAATATAACGAACCCCTCAAACATCTTAATGGTAGTATCAATCGCATAAATACCTTGATTACTCTCTCTAATAAGCGATTGGCTATTTTAGATCTAAAGATGGTTTCTTTTCCTGAGAATTTAGGGAAGCGCAAAGAGCCGAGAAAGCCCTTACAAAATTTGCGAAAACTACGGATGACAAAACATAGATCCTTGCACTATGCCTAGCTAGGGGCATAAAACGATAGCGCTTGTTGGGAGGCAACCCAATGAATAAATTTTGTTTTTGTCTTTTGCTTTCTGTTCTTGAGTGTTTGAACAATTATGCTACTGTTATGATTATGTTTTTTTGTGTTTTAATTAGTGTTTGTGCCAAGTAAAGCCTTTAGAATTATGTTGGGTGATAGTTACTTTGATCTTGCTAAAAAACAAAAACTTATGTGCTCACGAAAATAATTTTCATTTTTAACAGGAGCGTGATAAAATAGAAATTCTTTTTGTAGAAGATTAATTTCAAAATTACTCACATTGTCCTAATTTTTCAGAATTTTTGGAGTTACAGAAGTATTAGAAATATCCAGATTGCTACAGACTGTTCTGTTTTTTGACAGATTCTGATTTCTTTGCATTGTGTGCTTGTTTTGATGATTCTATGGTTTTCTTTGAAGAGTTTTTGCCATAGGAAAGTTGGAATACAGTAGATATAATGCAAGAATAAAATATGAATGAGTTGTAACAATACTTATAGTAGTAATTTGTTTTCTTATACTAATGAATCTCACGAAGGTTTTGTTGAGTTTTGTGTGATTGAAGTTTTTAAGTTTTGGGTGATGTTACGATGGATCAAGGAATAAGGAGTAAGAAGAGCCTAAGCTTGGGGATGCCCATGGCATCCCAAGCTATTATCCAAAGAGAAGAAAGCAACTAAGTTTGGAGATGCCCGAGTGGCATCCCCTCTTTCTTCTAATGACCATCGGTATTTTACTCGAAGCTATATTTTTATTCGTCACATACTATGAGTTTTGCTTGGAGCGTCTTGTATGATATGAGTCTTTTCTTGTTTTGCTTTGTGTTTTAAGTCTTGAATCCTTGCTGGACACACCTATTTTAGATAGCCAAAATTATGCCATGACTTGTTAGAATTGCTCTCTATGCTTCACTTAAATCTTTATGAGCTATGGAATTGCTCTAGTGCTTCACTTATATCTTTTTGAGCACGGTGCGCTTTAATATTTTTTTAAGAAATTCTCTCTTACTTCACTTAAATTATTTTGAGAGAAAGAAATATTATGCTCATGATCTTCACTTATATTTGTTTGAGATTTTCAAAAGCAACACATGAAAATTAGTTCCAAAGTGGTAGATGTCCAAGGATATAATAAAAACTTTCATGAAGATCATTGGACAAAATAAACTTGATTCCTTGTAATAGTTTTGAGATATGATGATGTGATATGTGAGTCATGTTGATGAGTAATTATGCTTTAGTAAGAATATCGGTGTTAAGATTTGTGATTCCCTATGCAAGCACGAAAATCAATAGTTATGTGATGAAATTACATCTTACTTGTGGTGCATTATACAGTGTTAATTATGCTTAATGCTCGCTTATGAGATTATTCGTTTCTTGGTTGGTCGCTTCTCAATCTTTTGCTAGCCTTCATTCTGCACTAAGTATGATCACTACCTGTGCATCCAAAATCCTTTAAACTAGTTTTGCCACATGATTCCACCATACCTACCTATACGCGATATTTCCGTCCCGTTCTAAGAAAATTTGTATATGCCATCTCTAATTTTCAAAATAAATTTCTCTTTCATGTGCTTGTACCGCTCATGAAACGGTAGGGGGTGGCTAATATATTTCCATGCTAGATATGTTATTCTCATTATGAGTGTTTATTCACTTGTCATTGCACGAGAGTAAGGCAAAGGTATTAGGGATGCCCAGTCCCGAAATGAAAAATGAATTTACTTTATGTTGTCAAATAATAAATTCCTTGGAAAGTGTTGGTATAGCAGGCACCCGTGGATACGGCTAGCCATGGAAAGTGAAAGCATGGTTGAAAAAGGAATAAACTTTAATTTCTATTTGGGAACCGCCTATGATATATCTATCATGGAAAGTATTGGGAACTACTCGATCATTCTTGTTGACAGGAAAAGCACGCCTCCCAAAATGTTTTTTTATCTCTATCTTTTTTGCTTTGAGCTCTATCACCTCTACAAATCCCTACTTCCCTCTGCGAAGGGCCTTTCTTTTACTTTATGCAATTTTTATTTTTAATTTGAGTCTCCATATTCTCTTATAAAGCACCAACTTGGGGGTACGATATGATCATACTTGAGCATTGGGTGTAGCTAATATGCGAGTGTGTTTCATGAATGGATTAATGATTGAGCATAATGGGCTAGGGATAACTTATTTTAGCGTTGATATTTTGAAAGACATGGTTGCTTGTTGATATGCTTGAGTATTTAGGTCTCATGTCAAAACTAGACTATTGCTTTGAACCATACAAAAGTCCAAATGTCCATGCTATAAAGAAAAGAATATGTGATGAACATGTTAGGCGGCATTCCACATCAAAATTTTTGTTTTTATCATTTACCTACTCGAGGACGGGCATGAATTAAGCTTGGGGATGCTGCTACGTCTCCAATGTATCTATAATTTTTTATTGTTCCATGTGTTATATTATCATTCTTGGATGTTTTACAATCATTTTATAGTCATTTTATATCATTTTTGGTACTAACCTATTGACATAGTGCCCAGTGCCACTTGCTGTTTTATGCATGTTTTTTACATCGCGGGAAATCAATACCAAACGGAGTCCAAATGTAGCGGAACTTTTTGTGGATTTATTATGGACTAGAAGACACCCAATGGGTCGGAGAAGCACCTGGGGGGTGCCCCGAGGGGGGCACAACTCACCAGGCGCGCCCAGGTGGGTTGTGCTAACCTCGGTGGCCTCCCGAACCGCCTCTTTGCTCTATAAATACCCCAATATTCTAGAAACCCTAGGGGAGTCGACAAAAATCAATTCCAGCCGACGCAAGTTCCAGAACCACCAGATCCAATCTAGACACCATCACGAAGGGGTTCATCATGTCCATTTGTGCCTCTTCGATGATGCGTGAGTAGTCTTTTGTAGACCTTCAGGTCCGTAGTTAGTAGCTAGATGACTTCCTCTCTCTCGTTTGATTCTCAATACAATGGTCTCTTGGAGATCCATATGATGTAACTCTTTTTGTGGTGTGTTTGTTGGGATCCGATGAACTTTGAATTTATGATCAGATCTATCTCTTTTTATCCATGAAAGTTATTTGAGTCTTCTCTGATCTCTTATATGCATGATTGCTTATAGCCTCATATTTCTTCTCCGATATTTGGGTTTTGTTTGGCCAACTTGATCTATTTATCTTGCAATGGGAAGAGGTGCTTTGTAATGGGTTTGATCTTACGGTGCTTGATCCCAATGACAGAAGACGAACCGACACGTATGTATCGTTGCTATTAAGGATAACAAGATGGGGTCTATTTCTACATAAATAGATCTTGTCTACATCATGTCATCGTTCTTATTGCATTACTCCATTTCTCCATGAACTTAATACACTAGATGCATGCTGGATAGTGGTCGATGTGTGGAGTAATAGTAGTAGATGCAGGCAGGAGTCGGTCTACTAATCTTGTATGTGATGCCTATATAATGATCATTGCCTGGTGTAGCGACCAGGACTCAAACGGCCGAGTCTCTGTGCATCAGTGTCATCCCTGGATCGGTAATGCTAACACGCACAGTACTTGAGGATTTATAACAGAGTAGCAATCACACACTTATTACATCGAATGTCTCAAAAGAGAACTTATTACAATAAATATGGCTTAAGGCCATCTAATACGATAACAGTGGAAGGCTTGGAAGATAAAGTGAGTCCATCAACTCCAACGGCATCACTGAGTGAAAGACCACGACCTAAGGCTCCTTACTCGTCGTCTGAAAAGTCTGCAACATGATACGTTGCATCCCGAAAACGGGTCAGCACATGGAATATGCTGGCAATGTAACACAAGAGAGTAATGAACAGAATAATGCTATCACTACATGCATATATGGCTGGTGGAGGCTGTATGGTTAATAGGTTTTGCGAAAAGCCAATTTTTCCCTACTGCAAAGGAATATATTTTATGTAACTACAAAGTTGGTTGAAAACATTGAGAATGGTAAACCCCATCTCAATCCCAATTAAAAGGTAATTAATAACCCAACACAATTAATTTGGAGTGATGAGATCAACATGATAATCCAAGAACTAGATACTCAAAATGTCCATAATCAGGGACATGACTAACCATGATTAGTTTGTACACTCTGCAGAGGTTTGTGCACTTTTCCCCAAAAGACTCGATCTCCTCCGTTGGATTTCTCGCACTACATGGTGTTTGAGAAACGGATGACCGAGACACAGTCTTTCAGAAGTGTTAGCACCTTACGATGGGTAGACAGTACCACCTACATCCCCTACATCTGCTAGTCTACCACTTTAAGAGTTCACACTACTTAATCAACTATGCCAGAGCCCATAATGGCATGTGGCTGCACACGAAAGTTTCTAGTATGAAAAATCTCATGATCCCTTTGAGCCTGGGTGGCGGTCCATAGGAAAAATCACACGGTACCCTGGGATTTCCAAAAAATACAGGCAATCACTGGATACCCCAGGTGCCTCAATCCACCCAGATGTGTATTTAAGTTGCCACCTTAAGTTAAACCATTAATTAACAATCTCACATCTGTCATGGATACACTCAAAACCCAATCCACGTCTACGAGCATAGCATAGCAATATAAGCATACGTAGAAGTAACTCCCAAAGGTTTGATAATAAAACAGGTGATAGGTTCTACCTCATCATCTACTTCCCAATGCCCACATGTTATCAATCCTACTCATGCAATGTGTGAGGGTTGAAACTAATGCATAAAAACTAGGTAATGAAAAGCATGATCAAAGTGTTACTTGCCTTGCTGATGATCCATGAAACCTAGAGACTCGATGTAGCACGCTTCGCACTCCGGGTATTCTATTGCAAACAAGCAAACATACAATAAACAATCAAGCAAGAGCAAGGGTAAAACTCAAATAAGAGATCTAACCAGAAAGTTCAACTTAAGAACTTCGGTTGGCAAAAATAATCAAATCAAACGAAGCAACAAAACTCAAACGGCGAAAGAAAACAAGCTCCGATTACTAATTTGGACTAAAGTCAAATTTTACAGTAGCAAAATCTTATTCAAGTTGATTAAACGGAAAGAGGGTTTCGAGACGAAACTCTAGGCGTTTGAATCGTGTGATTCCGATAAACGAGCGAAAAGTTAAACTAGAACGAAAATCGGATCAAAAATCGCGATCGAAAATAATCGCGGAAAATCCGAGAAAAAGAAAAACTAACGAACAGGCTAACGAACGAACATTCGCTGCCTGCGACTAAACGGTGAAAACCGTTCGTTAAAACGAACGTATGGACGGGCATTCGCTAAATAACTAAATCGGGAAAAAAATAAACTGAACCGGATCTAGGGTTTTCTAAAAAAACGACGGTTTTCTAATGAAAACCGCGGCGGTGGCTACCTCGACGACTCCGGCGAGGGCGGCGGCAGGTCCAGTGGTGGTGGTCGGCAGCGATGGGCGGCGGGGCGACGGCAGGCGACGACGCGGGCGGCGGCTCCGGGCGGCGGGGCGCGGCGGTGTCGGCGGCGGCGGTTAGGGTTAGGGTTTGGGGCGCGGCGCGACTGGTGGGCTCGGGGTGCGGGGCGGCGGCTTATAAGAGGGCCGGCCCGAGGTCTCCTGGCCGGGTACGGCCCGAAGTTGGTTTGGCCTTTTTTTAAAAAGAATCTGACGTGCAGAAAAAGAAAGAAAAGAAATACTAAACAGACTCCAAAAATCCCAAAATAAATTTTCCCCGTCCTCTAAAACTAGGTCGGACAAGGTTATTTGGTCCTAAAATGCAATTTTGAAAAAACGCATTTTTTCCTAATTCAAATAAATTAGCAATAAAACTCCGAATAAAAATCTTACTTGATTTTATATTAAATCTCCAATATTTCTTTATTTTGAGGAAGTCATTTTATCCTCTCTCTTTTATTTTTATAGAATAAATACTTGAAGATAAAATAATTAAAATGAAATGATCCTCTTTTCAAAATTTGAGAAAAACTCAAATATGAAAATAACGAAATTCCAAACTCTCTCCATGGGTCCTTGAGTTGCGTAGAATTTCTAGGATCTAGCCAAAATGCAATAAAATATGATATGCAATGATGATCTAATGTATACCATTCCAAATTGAAAATTTGGGATGTTACAAACCTACCCCCTTTAGATGAATCTCGCCCTCGAGATTTGGGTTGGCTAGAAAATAGGTGAGGGTGATCTTCCCGTAGGTCTTCCTCTCGTTCCCAGGTGGCTTCATCTTCGGTATGGTAGCTCCACTGAACTTTGCAAAATTTGATTACTTTGTTGTATGTGACTCGGCTAGCAAACTCAAGTATCTTTACTGATTTCTCCTCATATGTCAAATCACTATCCAACAGTATCGCTTCTAGTGGCACTATATCTCATAGAGGAATATCAGCCACCTCTGCGTGGCACTTCTTCAACTAAGAAACATGGAACACATCACTCCTGACAATCCTTCGGGTAATTCCAACTTGTAAGCAACTTCTCCTATACGTTCCAAAACTTTGTATGGTCCCACAAAACGTGGCACTAACTTTCCCTTAACTCCAAAGCGCTTTACTCCTCGAAGGGGAGATACACGAAGATACACTCTATCTCCAACTTCGTAAACTGTCTCCTTGCGTGTAGAATCTGCATAGCTCTTCTGCCTGGACTGGGCTACCTTGAATCTATTGCAAATCAACTTAACCTTCTCTTCAGACTCTTAAATCAAATCTGGTCCAAATAACTGTCGGTCTCCAACTTCGTCCCACAGCAACGGTGTTCTGCACCTCCTTCCGTGCAATGCTTCGGAAGGGGTCATCTTCAAACTGGCTTGATAACTATTGTTATAAGAGAACTCTGCATATGGCAAATTATCCTCCCAACTAGATCCATAATCTAGTGCACAAGCTCTCAACATGTCCTCCAGAATCTGATTGACTCTCTTGGTTTGTCCATTCGTCTGCGGGTGAAAAGCTGTGCTGAACTCGAGCCTGGTTCCCAAAGTTTCATGCAACTGATTCCAAAACTTTGAGGTAAACTGGTTTCCTCTATCTGATACAATTGTCCTCGGAACTCCATGCAGACATACGATCATGGTCATGCATATCTTTGCCAACTTAGCACTGGTGTAAGTGGTCTTCACTAGGATGAAATGAGCTACTTTCGTCAAACGATCGACTACAACCCATATCGAGTCATAGCCTGAACGAGTCCTGGGTAATCCCGTGATAAAATCCATGCCTAGCTTATCCCACTTCCATTCGGGTATCGGCAATGGTTGCAACAATCCTGCTGGCTTCTGATGCTCTGCCTTCACTCTCTGACATACATCACAAACTGCTACATACTCTGCAATATCCTTCTTCATTCTGGTCCACCAGAATCTATCCTTCAAATCCAGACACATATGGGTATTTCCTGGGTGAATCGAATATGGAGAATCATGGGCCTCTTGCAGAACCAACCTCCCGATCTCCTGATCATTTGGCACATATACGCGGTCCTCAAACCATAGGGTATCGTGCTCATCCTCCCGAAATCCTTTGGCTTTTCCTTTACTCATTCTTTCCTTTATATCGGCAATCTCCTTGTCCGTCTTCTGAGCTTCTCTGATCTTATCCATCAAGGTAGACTGAATCTCCAAAGCTACTACATAACCTCTCGGAACTATCTCTAAACATAACTTGCGAAGGTCTTCTGCTAACTCCTTGGGTAACTCTCCGGTCATGAGGGTATTGACATGACTCTTGCGGCTCAACGCATCGGCTACTACATTAGCCTTTCGGGGATGATAGTGCAACTTCATATCATAATCCTTAATGAGTTCCAACCATCTCCTCTGCCTGAGATTCAACTCCTTCTGCGTGAAGATATACTTCAAACTCTTGTGATCCGTGTATACCTCACAATGGTTTCCGATGAGAAAATGTCTCCAAGTCTTTAACGCATGTACTACGGCTGCTAACTCCAAAGCATGTGTAGCATAATTTAACTCATGGGGTTTAAGTTGTCGTGAGGCATATGAAACAACTCTTCCCTCCTGCATAAGTACGGATCCAAGTCCTCGACGAGAAGCATCGCAATACACTTCGTAATCCTTGCGTTGATCTGGCAGAATCAACACTGGTGATGTAACCAATCATCTCTTCAACTCCTAAAAACTGGCCTCACATTCCTCAGTCCATTTGAATTTGGTGTCCTTCTTCAACATCTCCGTCATGGGCTTTGCAATCTTCGAGAAATTCTCTATGAACCTCCGGTAGTATCCTGCGAGTCCAAGGAAACTCCGGATCTCTCCAACTGTCGTGGGCGACTCCCAATTTGTCACAGTGACCACCTTGGTGGGGTCTACGGCTATTCCTTCTCCGGATATAACATGTCCAAGAAATCCAACTTCCTTCAACCAAAACTCACACTTGCTGAACTTGGCGTATAACTGATGTTCTCTGAGCTTCCCAAGTACTAAACGCAAGTGCTCCTTATGTTCTTCTTCATTCTTTGAGTAGACCAAAATATCATCAATGAACACCACGACGAACTTATCCAAAAACTCCATAAACACCTTGTTCACCATGTTCATGAAATAGGCAGGTGCGTTAGTTAGGCCAAATGACATAACGGTATACTCATATAGCCCGTACATCATGGTAAAAGTTGTCTTAGGTATATCCTGCTCTCGAATCTTCAACTGGTGGTATCCTGATCGCATATTGATCTTGGAAAACACCTTAGCTCCTTGCAGTTAATCAAACAAATCATTTATCATCGGCAATGGGTACTTGTTCTTGACCGTTACTTCATTCCATCCACGATAATCAACAACCATCCTTAACGATCCATCCTTCTTCTCCACTAGAAGTACTGGCGATCCCCAAGGTGACGAACTTGGGCGGATATAACCTTTGTCCAGTAACTCCTTGATCCGCTTCTTAATTTCCTCCAAATCCTTTGCGGGCATTTTGTACAGTCTCTTAGATATTGGCGCCGTGCCTGACAAAAACTCAATCAAAAACTCAATGTCTCTATCCGGTGGCATGCCTAGCAACTCTTCGGGAAATACATCTGGAAAATCCTTCACCACTGATACTTCCTCCTGTACAACTCCTGATAAGGAATTTACTTGAGTCCTATTCGGCACATGCCGGGATACATACTTGATCCTTCTTCCTTCTGGTGTGGTGAGTAAGATCGACTTACTAGCGCAGTCAATGTTCCCTCCATACTTCGATAGTCAATCCATGCCTAATATCACATCCAATCCTTGTGACTCCAATACTATTAGGTCTGAGGGGAACAAATAGTTACCAATCCTTAATGGTAACCGATCACACCATAGGCTAGCCATATACTCTGCTCCTGGCGAGGTTACTAACATGGGTGACCTAAGGGCTTGGGTTGGCAGTTTAAACTTATCCACAAATCCCCTTGATATGTATGAATGCGATGCACCAGTATCAAAAAGAACGGCTGCAGTAAATGACTTAACCAAAAACTTACCTATTACTGCATTGGGCTGGGCTTCAACCTCCTCCATGTTAACGTGGTTCACTTGTCCCCTGGTGAAAGGGTTGGGCCTCTTCCCAGAGCTTCCATTGTCGTTTCTGTTTTTGGCTTCAAGACATTCATTGGCGTAATGTCCGGTCTTCTGGCACTTGTAGCAAGTAACGTGGCTTAGATCTTTCTTGGCGGGCATTGCTGGGTTGGAACGGTTCTGCCTGCTGCTTCCTTCATTACCATTCCCATTCCTGGGGCCACTATGGTTGTGCGAACTTCCTCCATTATGAGTGTGGCCTCCATGGTTATGGACAGGTCCTCCCGAGTTCTGGGTGAAACGGGGTCTCTGTTGAGCTCTAGAATTATACTTCCCTTGTCCATACTTCCTCTTGCAACTGTCAATCTGCTGCTGCTTCCCTTCAAGCATGAGAGCTCTATCCACCAACTCATGGTAGTTATTGAAATTGGCCACCATCAACTGCATGCTCATCTCATCATTCAGTCCTTCCAGAAACTTCTCATTCTTAGATGCATCTGTAGCGATGTCATCTGGGGCATAACGTGCTAGCTTACTAAATTCATCCACATATTTGCCTACAGTGCGCCCTCCTTGGCGTAAGTTGCGAAACTCACGCTTCTTCATGGCCATAGCTCCTGCTGATACATGGGCAGTGCGAAAAGCTTGCTGGAACTGGTCCCATGTAACAGTGGCTATAGGATAGGTGACAGTGTAATTCTCCCACCATGAGGCTGCTGGTCCATCCAATTGGTGTGCGGCAAAACGCACCTTCTCAGCATCTGTACATCCTGCAGTGGTTAACTCCCTTCCAATCATGCGGAGCCAATCATCTGCAACTATCGGCTCGGTGCTACTGGAAAACACCGGCGGCTGCAACCTCAGAAAACGGGCTAAATTGTCAACTGGGGGTGGTGGTGGTAGGTCGTTGTTGTTATTGTTGTTGTTGTTGTTGTTGCCTTGGTTCTGAACTAACAACTGCATCAGGGTATTCTGCTGCTGGATCAACTGAGTGAGCTCTGGTGGAAAGGTAAATCTGGGGTCACGTCTCGGAGGCATCTGAGGGTTTAGAGGGGAGAGAAATAGAATAGAAGGAGGTCTAGTGAGAAAACACTACCCATATGCACTTGAGACAAACACAATCATATCACTCAATCAATCAAAGGCATACAATCGGTCTAGAACTATCGTTACAAAGTGCTTGGACTATATTATTTACATGGTGGAATACTACTACTGATATGGTGGTCGACTAAAAATATTGTTCGGTCAAAGACTCCATGATATCTGCTCCAGCTTCATCAACATAGTCATCATCACTATCGTCGGGGTCCGAGTCGGTGTCGTCGATGATGATGTAGTCCTTCGGACAAATCTCCTTGGGTCCGTCGTCTTCTCCTCCTGGCGTGGGGTCTCCCATGAATACTCCTAGCTTCCTTTCCAGGTCGTCATTCTTCTCCACTAGTACGAAGATTTCCTCCTCATAATCTTCGTGAGTTGCCTTGAGTTCTTCCTCAAGCTCCGTGATCCTTGTCATCGCCTTCTTCAGATCTATCATGTTGGCGCACATCTGATTCTCCTGGCGACGAATGTGCTGGTTTAACTCCTGGATGAAAGCGACAATTGATCTATCCTTCCTGGTGCTGATCATCTCCCATTGCTCATCTCGACGCCCACAAATCTGGTAGATAGTATCCTTAAGCTCCGCGTGGTAAACTTCTCCAATGCGTCCCATGGTGATGTGGGCTGCCATACTCTTGCCTAGACTCTAGGTTGGTGCATCAAAGGAAAACTCTATGGGCTTAGTGACTGGCGTGAATGTCCTCCCTGGAAGTTGAACTTGAATCATCCAGCGCTCCTCTTCTGGTAAAGTGGCATTGTAAGTCCTGGTGAAGCTTGGTATTCCAATATTCAGGTACTTAGTGACTTCCTTCAAGTGGCGTCCAAAAGGGGTGTCTTCATCAGGTTGTGCAAACTTGTTCCTTGGGTACGCCATCCTAAAGAGTAGAAAATGGAGAGGAGTTAGAAATGAGAAGAGAGTAGTGATCTAAGGCTTTGGCTTAATGGTCGTGTCCTACAGTCAACATGTGCTCTGATACCATCTTGTAGCGACCAGACCTCAAACGATCGAGTCTCTGTGCATCAGTGTCATCCCTGGATCGGTAATGCTGACACGCACAGTACTTGAGGATTTATAATAGAGTAGCAATCACACACTTATTACATCGAATGTCTCAAAAGAGAACTTATTACAATAAATATGGCTTAAGGCCATCTAATACAACAACAACGGAAGGCTTGGAAGATAAAGTGAGTCCATCAACTCCAACGACATCACTGAGTGAAAGACCACGACCTAAGGCTCCTTACTCATCGTCTGAAAAGTCTGCAATATGATATGTTGCAGCCCGAAAACGGGTCAGCACATGGAATATGCTGGCAATGTAACACAAGAGAGTAATGAACAGAATAATGCTATCACTACATGCATATATGGTTGGTGGAGGCTGTATGGTTAATAGGTTTTGCGAAAAGCCAATTTTTCCCTACTGCAAAGGAATATATTTTATTTAACTACAAAGTTGGTTGAGAACATTGAGAATGGTAAACCCCATCTCAATCCCAATTAAAAGGTAATTAATAACCCAACAAAATTAATTTGGAGTGATGAGATCAACATGATAATCCAAGAGCCAGATACTCAAGATGTCCATAACCGGGGACACAACTAACCATGATTAGTTTGTACACTCTGCAGAGGTTTGTGCACTTTTCCCCATAAGACTTGATCTCCTCCGTTGGATTTCTTGCACTACATGGTGTTTGAGAAATGGATGATCGAGACACAGTCTTTCAGAAGCGTTAGCACCTTACGATGGGTAGACAGTACCACCTACATCCCCTACATCTGCTAGTCTACCACTGTAAGAGTTCACACTACTTAATCAACTATGCCAAAGCCCATAATGGCATGTGGCTGCACACAGAAGTTTCTAGTATGAAAAATCTCATGATCCCTTTAAGCCTGGGTGGCGGTCCATAGGAAAAATCCCACGATACCCCGGGATTTCCAAAAAATACAGGCAATCACTGGATACCCCAGGTGCCTCAATACACCCAGATGTGTATTTAAGTTGCCACCTTAAGTTAAACCATTAATTAACAATCTCACATCTGTCATGGATACACTCAAAACCCAATCCACGTCTACGAGCATAGCATAGCAATATAAGCATACGTAGAAGTAACTCCCAAAGGTTTGATAATAAAACAGGTGATAGGTTCTACCTCATCATCTACTTCCCAATACCCACATGTTATCAATCCTACTCATGCAATGTGTGAGGGTTAAAACTAATGCATAAAAATTGGGTAATGAAAAGCATGATCGCCTTGCTGATGATCCGTGAAACCTAGAGACTCGATGTAGCACGCTTCGCACTCCGGGTATTCTATCGCAAATAAGCAAACATACAATAAGCAATCAAGCAAGAGCACGGGTAAAACTCAAATAAGAGATCTAACCAGAAAGTTCAACTTAAAAACTCCGGTTGGCAAAAATAATCAAATCAAACGAAGCAACAAAACTCAAACGGCGAAAGAAAACAAGCTCCGATTACTAATCTGGACTAAAGTCAAATTTAAAGTAGCAAAATCTTGTTCAAGTCGATTAAACAGAAAGAGGGTTTCAAGACGAAACTCTAGGCGCTTGAATCGCCTGATTCCGACAAATGAGCGAAAAGTTAAACTATAACAAAAATCAGATCAGAAATCGCGATCGAAAATAATAGCAGAAAATCCGAGAAAAAGAAAAACTGACGAACAGGCTAGCGAACGAACGTTCGCTGTCTACGACTATACGGTGAAAACTGTTTGTTAAAATGAACGTACGGATGGGCGCTTGCTAAATAACTAAACCGGGAAAAAAAATAAACCGAACCAGATCTAAAAAATGGATCTAGGGTTTTCTAAAAAAACTTGATGGTTTTCTAACGAAAACCAAGGCGGCGGCTACCCCGACGACTTCGACGAGGGTGGCGGCGGGTCCAGCGGTGGTGGTCGGCGACGATGGGCGGCGGCTCTGGAAGGCGGGGCGGCGGCGTGGGCCGCGGGGCGGCAGCGGCGGCGGCGGTTAGGGTTTGGGGCGGGGCCCGGCTGGTGGGCTCGGGGTGCGGGGCGACGGCTTATAAGAGGGCCGGCCTAAGGTCTCCTGATCGGGTACGGCCCGAAGTCGGTTTTTTTTTTAAAAAAACCGATGTGCAGAAAAAGAAAGAAAAAAAATACTAACAAGACTCAAAAAATCTCGAAATAAATTTTCCCCGTCCTCTAAAAATAGGTCGGACAAGGTGAACATTTATTTGGGCCTAAAATGCAATTTTGAGAAACATATTTTTTCCTAATTCAAATAAAATAGCAATAAAATCCGAATAAATATCTTATTTGATTTTAATATTAAATCTTCAATATTTCTTTATTTTGAGGAAGTCATTTTATCACCTCTCTTTTATTTTTATAGAAAAAATACTTGAAGATAAAATAATTAAAATCAAATGATTCTCTTTCAAAATTTGAGAAAAACTCAAATATGAAAATAACGAAATTCCCAACTCTCTCCGTGGGTCCTTGAGTTGCGTAGAATTTCTAGGATCTAGCCAAAATGCAATAAAATATGATATGCAATGATGATCTAATGTATAACATTCCAAATTAAAAAATTTGGGATGTTACACCTGGATATCGTCATGATTATTTGAAGTTTTATCAATTGCCCAACAGTAATTCGTTTACCCACCGTCTGCTATTTTCCTCGAGAGAAGCCACTAGTGAAACATACGACCCCGGGTCTCTTCTTTATTATATTTGCTTTTGCGATCTATTTTTCTTTGCTTTTATTTTCAGTTTTATTAAACCAAAAATACAAAAATACCTTGCTGCAATTTATTCTTATTTATTTTATCTCACGTTCCCGCGCGTTCTATCTATTAATTTATTACATCTTTCTCACGTCCTTTTGCCAACTTCTGGCGCCGTAACCGAAATGGATTGACAACCCCTTTAATACGTCGGGTTGCGAGTATTTGTTATTTGTGTGCAGGTGCCATTCACGTAGTGTTGCATGGTTCTCCTACTGGTTCAATAACCTTGATCTCGTCACTGAGGGATATACCTACCGTTGTTGTGTTGCATCATCCCTTCCTCTTTGGGGAAATACCGACGTAGTTCTAGCAGACATCAGGTACTAATAGACTGACACGAATCGCCCAGTCGATGGTGAAACCGAGCGAGACGGCTTTCATGTCGGGGAGACATATCCTAGAAGGGGTTGTTGTCTTACATGAAACTCTCTATGAAATTCATTCGAGGAAGCTAGATGGGTTCATCTTCAAAGTGGATTTAGAAAAGGCATATGATAAAGTAAGGTGGCCTTTCCTTCAATAGGCAATGCGCATGAAGGGTTTTAATGAGACATGGAGGAATCAGGTGGATTCCCTAGTCCAAAAAGGTAGTGTCAGAGTGAAGGTTAACAATGATATCGGTCATTATTTTCAGACGCATAAGGGCTTGAGACAAGGTGATTCGGTGTCTTCTCTCTTATTCAATATAGTGGCAAATATGTTGACCGTTCTTATAGGCCGGGCCAAGGAGAATGGCCAAGTTGGTGGACTCGTTCCCCATCTAGTAGATGGGGGAGTTTCCCTCTTACAATATGCCGACGACACTATTCTTTTCATGGAGCATGATCTTGCAAAGGCTTGGAATATGAAACTAGTGTTGTGTCTTTTTGAACAGTTGTCTAGGCTAAAAATTAAATTTTCACAAGAGCGAATTGTTTTGCTTTGGGAGGGCCAAAGAGGAACAAGATGCATATAGACAATTGTTCAGATGTGAATTGGAATATCTGCCTTTCAGTTATCTGGGCATCCCAATTCATCATCGTAAACTTACTAATAAAGAGTGGAGATGCATTGAAGGATGATTTGAAAAGAAACTAAGCTGCTAGAAGGGCAAGCTAATGTCTTATGGAGGTCGGTTGGTACTCATTAATTCAGTACTAACGAGTATGCCGATGTTCCTGTTTATCTTTCTCTGAAGTACCTAAAGGGGTACGGAAGAGACTTGATTTTTATTGATCTCGATTTTTTGGCAGTCAGATGATATTAAGACAAAATATCGCCTGGCGAGATGGGATATCATTTGCCGACCCAAGGACCAAGGGGGTCTCGAAACTGAGAACCTAGAGATTAAAAATAAATGCCTAATGAATAAATGGGTATATAGATTATCCGTACAGACTGATGATATGTGGGCACATATATTATGAAACAAATATTTACAATCAAAAACTCTGGCCCAAGTTACCGCAAGACCTAACGATTCACCATTCTAGAGGGGACTTATGAGAACGAAAGATATATTCTTTTGTAGGCCAAATTCGTAGTTGGCAATGGGATAACAACAAGATTTTGGGAGGATACATGGTTGGGGGAGACACCTCTAGCCATACAATACCCCACCTTATATAATATTGTAGAATGTAAGGAGGATTACATAGCTACTGTACTACAGGAGGTGCCCTTAAATATACAGTTTAGGAGATCCTTAGTTGGGGAGCGCTGAAACTCCTGGCTACACTTGGTGCAGAGGTTGATGGAGATTCAACTATCTGACCAATCTAATTCCTTCCACTGGAAATTAACTAAAAGCGGTGTGTTTATGGTCAAATCTATGTATATGGATCTAACTAATTCTGACTCAATCCCAAGATCGATACATATCTGGAAAATTAAAGTTCCCTTGCGTATCAAGATTTTCATGTGGTTTGTCCACAAGCAAGTGATCCTCACCAAGGATAATTTAATAAAGAAATGCTGGGTAGGTAGTGCACGATGTTGTTTTTGTGATCATGATGAAACAATACAACACCTATTCATAGATTGCCCTCTCGAGAAATTACTTTGGCGAACGGTTCATATAGCCTTTAATATTATCCCTCCAGTTAGTATTGAAGCGTTATTTGGAACGTGGCTAGCTGGAGTAGATCATATTACTGTGTCTCGTATTCGGATTGGAATATGTGCACTTATTTGGGCTATATGGAACTGCATGAATGATATGATTTTTAACAGACATCATACTTCAACTTTCTTGCATGTCATCTTCAGAGCTACGACATGGATCCATACGTGATCCTTACTCACTCCTACAGACTCCAGTGAGCCTTTGGTCACTGGGTGCAACCAGTGGGAGATGGTAGCACGAGCTATATTCAACCGGTTTGGATGACGATCTCATAATAGGATAGGCGTCTAGTGTTCTAGTCCTATTTATCCCGCCGGTTGTGGCAATGAGTTCCCCTTTTTTAATTTTGCTCCGTTTATGAGCTATAATGGGGCTAATACTATGTTTTTAGTCGTACTTATTTAATAATATGGCCGCATGCATTTTCCAGATGTAGATGCCGGGGGTGAGCCTCTTTTTTTTAAAAAAAACAAGAAGCTCATGCTCAACGAGAGGAGGATCATGATCGAAGAGAGGAAGGCCGCACTCGAGGGAAAGAAGTTGAAGATCGCCGCCAATGCGGAGGACGCCAAGATGTTGACCTTGAATCTGGACTCTTTGAATGCCAACGCGAGAATGATCGTGCAATCCGCCCGTTATCAGATGTTGCAGCGGTAAAAAGATTAGTTGATAGCGACAGACAATGAGAACGCAGGGAGGCGGACATGGAGGTTGTCTATGCGACGACGATGACATCTTGATCGAGGAGCAGACGCCGGTCCGATACGGAGAAAATTGCATGGGTCGTCGAACTGCAGGACTGGTGTTCTTTTGGATTTGGACATTTTTAGAAACTAAGTATACTGGTCTCTTTTGGTTGTGATCGGGTATGAAATCAGGCACTGGTGTGATCCGGCGCGCTGTGTGGATCAAATTAAATTTGAGTTTTGAATTGCCATTTACTGACGGACATATACAAAATAGTGTTGGATGGCCGCCTCCCGCATTTACGGATGTGTTTGGTTCGATGGCTATCCCTCGAGTGGACAGGGATAGCCCTTTTTTAGGTGGTTGCCATGTGTTTGGTTCATTGAGCAGGAGGGATAAGCAGGGATATGGACAACCAAGATTCGTGGAATATACCCTCGAAATGCGGTTGAGTGGAGTCACGAAAATCTGGTGGATATGCTTGATACGTCTCCAAAGTATCTATTTTTTAAACATTTTCCCCTTGTTTTGGACTTTAACTTGCATGATTTGAATGAAACTAACCCGGACTGACGATGTTTTCAGCAGAACTGCCATGGTGTTATTTTTGTGCAGAAATAAAAGTTCTCCGAATGACATGAAAATCCACGGAGACACGTTTTGGAATTAATGCAAAAATACTGGCGAAAGAATCAGCATCAGGGGGCCCACATCCTGTCCACGAGGGTGCAGGGCGCGCCCCCTGCCTCGTGCCCCCCGGGACTCCACCGACCTCAACCCCAACTCCATATATTCACTTCCGGGGAGAAAAAAATCAGAGAGAAGGATTCATCACGTTTTACGATACGGAGCCGCCACCAAGCCCTAATCTTCCTCGGGAGGGCTGATCTGGAGTCCGTTCGGGGCTCCGGATAGGGAAATCCATTGCCATCATCATCATTAACCATCCTTCATCACCAATTTCATGATGCTCACCATCATGCATGAGTAATCTCATCGTAGGCTTGCTGGACAATGATGGGTTGGATGAGATTTACCATGTAATCGAGTTAGTTTTGTTAGGGTTTGATCCCTAGTATCCATTATGTTCTAAGATTGATGTTGCTATGACTATGCTATGCTTAATGCTTGTCACTAGGGCCCGAGTGCCATGATTTCAGATCTGAACCTATTATATTTTCATGAATATATGTGAGTTATTGATCCTATCTTGCAAGTCAATAATCACCTACTATGTGTTATGATCCGGCAACCCCGAAGTGACAATAATCGGGACCACTCCCGGTGATGACCGTAGTTTGAGGAGTTCATGTATTCACTAAATATTAATGCTTTGGTTCGGTACTCTATTAAAAGGAGGCCTTAATATCCCTTAGTTTCCAATAGAACCCCACTGCCACGGGAGGGTAGGACAAGAGATGTCATGTAAGTTCTTTTCCATAAGCACGTATGACTATATTCGGAATACATGCCTACATTACATTGATGAACTGGAGCTAGTTTTGTGTCACCCTATGTTATAACTGTTGCATGAGGAATCGCGTCCGACATAATTATCCATCATTGATTCATTGCCTACGAGCTCTTCACATATTGATCTTTACTTAGTTACTTTTCCGTTGCCACTGTTACGATTGCTACAAAACTATCACTGTTATTTTTGCCACCGTTACCGTTACTTCCATACTACTTTGCTACTAAATACTTTACTGCAGATATTAAGTCTTTCATGTGTGCTTGAATTGACAACTCAACTGCTAATACTTGAGAATATTCTTTAGCTCCCATTGTGTCGAATCAATAAATTTAGGTTGAATACTCTACCCTAAAAAACTGTTGCGATCCCCTATACTTGTGGGTTATCAATGCCCAGCCACCAGCATGCGCGAACCGTTTTCTTCGCTTATGTTTTGTTCACCACTCTTTTCCCGGTCTCATCTCTTCTCCTTACCTGGTGCGGCGACACAACTGATGCGCGGCGTCGAGGCTGTAGATTTTTGACCAGGGCGATGGTTGCGTCGAGGGTGCGGGGTGGCTTAGCTAGCCATGGCGGGGGCGAGGCTAGACAGAGCGCGGGGCAGCGGATCCAACCATGTCGCTAGGTGGCGAGGCGGCAGAGCAAGCCATGACGCGACGACGGGACCGGTCAGAGCACGTAGTGGAGAGGCTGACCAGCGCAGCCAGCGGCGTTGCTAGCTTTGTGCTGCATGCGTTGCTAGCGACCAGGGCGCCGGCTTGCTGAGGTTGGCCGAGCGTGTGCGTGTGGCTTGCTAGCAGGCTGCTGGAGTGCTTGCTTCTTCGTGTGGCTCGTTAGCTGGCTTGCCGTTCTTCCTGTGTTCGCGCAATCGTTCCTACGACTTATCTTCTGTTGTGTGAGCTGCAAGTTGAAGCTTGGAACGGGAAGAGATGTCGACGACACTTTCCTTATCATGCTCAACAACTGTTTACGTAAATGCCTGAGAGCTTTCTCGGATGACTGTTGGGTGCTATGCGCCTGCATGCATATGTCCTCTCTTTGCATGTGCGCGTGTGTGCTCTTTCTTACTTTGTAGCTTTGATGTGTAGCAACCCCCTCTTTCTCTTTGTTATCGTTTTGTGTATAGATGTATTTTTTCAAGTATTTATCTTCTATAAAAAAAAGTACTTTGTATTTGTCTATTTTGCTCAGAAGCATATGTACTAACCGAGGAGCACTTTACTTAAAATTTCATTTTTGTTACTATTTATATCATATTTGACTGATCTTTTTGCGGGGTTATCATATTTGGCTGATTTATGTTGAAAAAAATGTAACTATGAGATGATTTCACCTTCTTAGTAGAACAACTCCTAGTCAGTATTCATCCTTCAGACCAAACGGACAAATGGCTATCTCCAGCCACTTAACATTCTACCCAACCAAACAGAAAAAAGATATCCCTAGCCAGAGGTGGTTGAGGATATCTATAGCCATTTAACCTATTCTCCGAACCAAACACATCCTACGGGTCCCTGTCTATCATGGGAGGAAATTTGTGGGTATTTGTTGGAGAGACAAGTGAAAAAAATAGTGAAGAATCGAGGCTCGTTACGTTTTTCCCTGTGGGGCGGAGGTTCTTTGCCTGGTGACACCCAAACCTGAAGCGAACCCACGCTGTTCGCCGACCCGTCCACTGCTGCTCCGGCCAGCCATGAGGGTCCTCGCGCTCCTCCTCCTACTATGGATCTCTGCCGCCGCCACTGCATCCCGTCCGCCGCTCGAGACCCTCGGCATCCCTCCGCAAGGTTCCCCCCGGATCTGACCGCGCTTTGCTTTCTTTTGCGCCTTCGCTGCCGACGCCAGGTAGATGCGGTTCTTAATTTAGCGTTGCTGGGCGCAGATGAGGCGTACTACAGGGGCGGCGTGATCAAGTGCAGGGACGGATCGGGCAAGTTCACCAGGGATCAGCTCAACGACGACTTCTGCGACTGTCCCGACGGCACCGACGAGCCAGGTACCGCCTCTTTCTTCTTCTTTGCTTAAAAACACGCTCTTTTTCTTCCGCGTGTGGTGTGATTTCTCCGAGATTTCTGTAGAGCCAGCCCCCCTTAGTTTCATGGCCTGTGCGCGTTGGTTTTGAACTGTGGGAGTCTTGGGGATCCATTCGTGCCGGAGATGTGTGAAAGTTGGGATATTCTCTCTGTTAGGCTCATATATTTGTGCCAATGTTGGAACCAGGAGAGCAGTTCACTGAATCGTGCTTCCTTTTTCCTGCGCAGGGACATCCGCGTGCCCGGAGGCGAAATTCTACTGCAAGAATACCGGACATTCTCCAATCACCATCTTCTCGTCGCGAGTGAATGATGGTATATGCGGTAAGAGGCTAATAGCAGTTGCGTTTTCTTTGTTCCATTGCTTTATTTGTTTTTGTCAAGACTAAAGATACATGTACAACAAAGACTAGAGACCAAGAAACTGGCTGGAGCTCCTATTCCATTGATCCTTTTATAACTTGCTCTACTTGTTCCTCATTGTTTGCTAGATTGCTGTGACGGGAGTGACGAATACGGTAGCAATGGCACTTGCAAGAATACATGCTGGGAAGCTGGCAAGGCGGCGAGGGAGAAGTTAAAGAAGAAAGTAGCTACATATAAAAGTGGTGTCGTTATTCGGAATCAGGAAGTTGAAAAGGCCGAATTGGCAATTGCGAAAGATGAAGCAGAGTTAACAAAACTGAAGGGTGAAGAGAAGATACTCCAGGGGCTTGTCGACAAGCTCAAAGGTGAGCCCTCATAGCCAACTCGTCGTTTTGCAAAGAGGGGTATATCGAGTAAATGTTGTTGAAGATGTTAATTTTAGATGGATAGTTTTTATGTGTCCAATACTGTTCATGCTGTGCAGAGCAAAAGAGATTAATAGAAAAGGCAGAGGAAGAGGAGCGCCTAATAAAAGAGAAGGAAGAAAAGAGAATTAAAGAAGAAGCTGAAAAACAAGCAGCTGAGGAAAACAAAGCACCTGATGCCTCTCAGGAAGCAGATTCTCAGGACACTAATGAGAAGGCACAAGAAGATGAAAGCAAGGTTGGTGGTTCTTCCTATATATTGTTTGACCCCTTGTCCATCTATTCCATGTTGGTTACTATCACCTCAGTTTGAAGAACTACTAGAACTCATCATCCTCGTCCATAATATCAGAACCCGAATTACCTTGATAGGAGACAGTTTTGTACTTAAGCAATTCACAGAAGTAATGAAATAATCATGAAATCAGTCTCTTGTATTTTTTATACTTTTAAAATCATTTAAGCTGTCCACTTACAAAATAAAGCCTTAAATGGTTGGTTTAGTACTTCAATTTTAGGGTTTCGCGCTATATAAGCTGAATTAATAACATCTAAAAAATGGATTGTTAACTTCCCTTCTTGTGGTCGCATTTTTCATAAGCATACACACATCTCAAAAAACAGATAATGCCCACGTACCCTGGAGGCTGTAGGTTCAACTGAAGCTATCAAGAAATATTCTGTGCAATTCCGGCCAAGGTTATCATGCTGATAGGGTGAGGCGAAGTAGCACAACCTGACCACCACCTAACTGCCCAA
>NC_041384.1:241570723-241582785 GCF_002162155.2 Triticum dicoccoides | reverse complement strand
GGATGGTGTCCTCCCATACCCCTCCCCTTCTCTTCTCTGAATTGGTGACTTCCCCAACCTCTTGCCCCTCCCTTTCTCATGCCATAGTTCTCTTTCCCGCCAAGCAATTCATGGCTCTTGCCCTGCCTCCTGGCGATTCCTGAATTGCGCCGTGGGGACGCCATGGCCTCAAGGCGAAAAGCATCGCGAGGTAGGTGAGGTGAGCTACTGCTATGAACCTATCACAATTCGGAGCCCTTTGATGCTTCGGCAACTGCTTTGCTTACACAAAACCTAATTGATAGCTTCATAATAATTGCCACGGTTAACTAAGAAAGCCCATATAACTAACATAGAAATGCCAACCATTGGCAAATTAGTGAAGTCCTCACTCCTCACGTACAAGGTATAGCCATATAGGTACTCGTTACGCGCCAAGAAAGACCATATGACTAACATAGAAATGACAACCATTGGCAAATTAGTGAAGTCCTCACTCCTAAGTCCTAACGTACAAGATATAGCCATATAGGTACTCATTATGCACCTTGTTAGTTCACTGCTATAAAAATATATTTATGTTATTTTGTTACTACTGTTTAACATAGGTAGTTGAACATCATGATGGAGATATCACGGACCATGACAATCACTCACCAGAAGGCGAGACATCTGTTGAAGTGGTAATAGTTAACTTTTGGTTCTAGAAAATTGATATGCTAGTTTGTTTCAATATCAAATTTGAGTGTATATATGCTGTTTTTCCATGTCAGCCTGACATTAAAGCTGGGACTGGAGATGATGAACCACCGGTGGAGACATCTGCAGTACCTACCGAGGAGCAGGTGGTGTAGTAACTGCTTTGCAGCTGACTCATGTCACTGAACTTGTTTAATATTTGCTATTGTGATGTCTTGTCTAGATTTCTGATGTCCTGTAACTAATAAGCTATATCCAAAACTGCACTTGCTTGTCTTTTCACATTGTCGTTGTCCTTATCTCCCATTATATTCGGTTAAGGATGGTCAAATTTTTGTGTGGACGTTATATTTTTATTACTTATATACAATTATTATGATACCCAGAATATATTGTACAATTTTTGTTGATCTCTTGGGAATGCAGTTCCAATTTCAAGTTATGAAGCATTGTTGTATGTTTTGCAGGACCCTACTTCTGTCAACTCTGAAGGTTTGTCAAAGGCGGAATTGGGTCGTCTGGTAGCTTCTCGCTGGACTGGAGAAAATGTAGATGATGTTGGTAAAAGCGATAAAAAGGGCCATGAGGATGAGCTGGATATTCCAGAACCTGCAGAAGAAGCATTTGAAGATGAGCATGATATACCAGAACCCGTAGAAGAAAATTATGCTGGCTATCATTCAGAAGTTGAGGATGATAGGCACAAATTTGAAGACGAAGAGTTGTCTAATGTATCAGATGATGAATATGTTGATGATCATGAAGAACCGGATGTGTCCTATAAATCTGATGACGACCGGAAAGGTGATGACCATTCAGGTATAGCGTGTTTATATGACAACAATAATTCCGTTCCTACTGTATGTGGTTACTGATTATCCTATTGTATGTGTATTTATTATTTATTTGATTTGTTCCTTCCTTCAGATTTAACTGCCTCAGGACAATCATCATGGCTGGACAAGATTCAGCAAACTGTACAGAATGTTTTACAGAAATTCAACTTTTTCAAGACCCCTGTTGATTTATCAGGTCAGTCGTACATACTACTTCTGTTGATTCTTCATGATTTATATGAGTATGTGCTAACGCTTACACATTTATGATTTTAGAGGCTGCTCATGTTCGGAAGGAGTACGATGATGCTAGCTCAAAGCTGTCCAAAATTCAATCTAGGATAACCTCTCTGACAGATAAGCTAAAGCAAGACTTTGGTAAGTTAATTGAAACTTTGTCTCCGCGTTGAGTGCATCACCCACTTGTATATTTTGCAGCTATTAGTTTTGTTAGGGATTTTTTATCAAATGTTGTGTTTTGGGTTGATGAAACTACTTCTTAAGCCATCCAGTAAATGGTAATGAGAACTGTGCTAACATGGTTCCTAAGCAAGAACACACTACAACAACAAAAAACAACAGCAATAACAAAGCCTTTAGTCCCGAACAAGTTGGGGTAGGCTAGAGGTGAAACCCATAAGATCTCGCAACCAACTCATGGTTCTGGCACATGGATATCAAGCTTCCACGCACCCCTGTCCATGGCTAGTTCTCTGGAGGTACTCCAGTCCTTAGATCTCTCTTTACGGATTCCTCCCATGTCAGTCTACCCCGACCTCTCTTGACATTATCAGCACGCTTTAGCCGTCCGCTATGCACTGACGCTTCTGGAGGCCCGTGTTGAATATGCCCAAACCATCTTAGACGATGTTGGACAAGCTTCTCTTCAGTCGGTGCTACCCCAACTCTATCTCGTATATCATCATTACGGACTAGGTCCTTCCTTGTGTGGCCACACATCCATCTCAACATGCGCATCTCCGCCACACCTAACTGTTGAACATGTCGCCTTTTAGTCGGCCAACACTTAGCGCCATACAACATTGCAGGTCGAACCGCCGTCCTATAGAACTTGACTTTTAGCTTTTGTGGCTCTCTCTTGTCACAGAGAATGCTAGAAGCTTGGTGCCACTTAATCCATCCGGCTTTGATTCGATGGTTCACATCTTCATTGATATCCCCATCCTTCTATAACATTGACCCCAAATATTGAAAGTTGTCCTTCTGAGGCACCACCTGCCCATCCAGGCTAACCTCCTCCTCCTCGTGCCTAGTAGTACTGAAACCGCACCTCATGTACTTGGTTTTAGTTCTACTAAGTTTAAAACCTTTTGATTTCAAGGTTTATCTCCATAGCTCCAACTTCCTATTGACCCCCATCCGACTATCATCGACTAGCACCACATCATCCGCAAAGAGCATACACCATGGGATATCTCCTTGTATATCCCTTGTGACCTCATCCATCACCAAAGCAAAAGGATAAGGGCTCAAAGCTGACCCCTGGTGCAGTCCTATTTTAATCGGCAAGTCATCAGTGTCACCATCACTTGTTCGAACACTTGTCATAACATTATCGTACATGTCCTTGATGAGGGCAATGTACTTTGCTGTGACTTTGTATTTCTCCAAGGCCCACCACATGACATTCCGCGGTATCTTATCGTAGGCCTTCTTCAAGTCAATGAACACCATATGCAGGTCCTTCTTTTGCTCCCTATATCTCTCCATGAGTTGTCGTACCAAGACAATGGCTTCCATGGTCGACCTCGCAAGCATGAAACCAAACTGATTTTCGAGCGGCGAATTTGTTGAAGTTCCGTAAAATAAGCTGTTCCTTAAAATGGCCAAAAATAACTTATTGAGTCATTTACAGGATAGTGTAGTCCAACCATAGATAAAGAACATCCCGTTGTATGTTTCTTTCATATATCTTTTTGGTTTTATTTCTAGCCGAATCTACATAGTTTGCATTTCGGTCTGTGGTACTTAAAATACATTTCCAACTATTTGAGGCTTCATTTCTTTAGAACATTATTGCTCTGTATTACATGTTACCTGCTACTCTAGATGCTGACCTCATCTGATTAGTTACTCTAGTTAATACGTTACCTTGGTAAACTTGTGAAAAATTGAAACTGATTGAAATGCATTCTTGTTAGGTAAGGAGAAGGAGTTCTATTACTTTTATGACCAGTGCTTTGAGGGCAAGGAGGGCAAGTATGTATCCCATCTCTCAAAAAAATTCAAACTTTTTTGTTTCATTTTATATTTGGTTAGGTTTACTGATTTTTGAATCATGATCCCTATTGGCAGGTATGTTTACAAGGTCTGTCCATACAAGAAAGCTTCACAGGTTGAAGGACACAGTTCCACTAACCTGGGGTGTGTTTCTTGCACTCCTTTAAGATTTAGTATATTTTTTGTTATTCCCTACTGTAATCCATTGATTAAACTTCATATTTAGTTTGGTCCACTACCACTATCATATTGATATGTTGTGGAAATTCTCACATTCATATTCACTATGGGAAAACACTGAGTAATGCTATTTAGTAAAACGCATTGTGTAGATTATTAACTGTGTTTTAGAGAGCACGAGCTGAGATCTTGTTCATTCTTCATCATTACCGTGATTACATTTTTCAGCACAATAGCTTGCGAAATAAACGTAGAATCTTGAAAGGTTGAGCTATAACCTGGCTGTTAATCTTGTAAACTGGATGAAGTTCTAGGGTTGATACTTGCACGTGAACAAGTAATGGTCGAAGACAATTCACTACATAGGCAATCCGGATAGCTTTCTTACTATGTAGGTTTGTGTATATAAGCAACTTTTTTCTGTGTTATATTACGTTACCATGTTTTCAAACGACTAATTCCATTCATGTTCTCTTAGGGATGCAATTTTAGGAATAGATTAGGGGAGTGCAATTTTGTTTTCAATGTGCTGTGTCTATCAGCATTGCTCTGCTTTACTGCCATTTTATCTTTGAACATGGACCATTTTCTAGAGAATTGCCTGCACAGTCCTGGCTGGTTTAGCTACCAACTAGCTTAGAGCTACTTGAAAGTTACTTGGAAGAAAATTATAGTTTCTATTTTCTCTTGTGTATGACGTTCACAAGCCTAAACATCCTATTCTGTGCATGGAAGCACACAAACATGCGTTTGCACTATGTTGTCATTCCTAGTGCAGTTAGTTATCTTGTGCCGTAAATGAAAATGGAAATTCTCTGTTGGTCAGGCGCTGGGACAAATTTGAAGAATCCTACAGGATGATGCACTTTTCAAGTGGAGACAAATGCTGGAATGGCCCTGACCGAAGCCTAAAGGTACTTGCTATTATTCAGGGTTGCATTCTCCTTAAGCACAGCTCTTTCCATTTGCATGTCTTAAAATATAACTGTGCGGCTTAACTTTTATGCAGGTCAGGCTTAGATGTGGGCTGAGCAACGAACTTAACGGTGTCGATGAGCCCAGCAGATGCGAGTGCGTAGTTTTTTTTTGTCATGATACACCTTTGATCTTTTTACCAAAATGCACATTATATCATGTTAATTATTTCTATGTCTGTTCCGATGGCGCAGGTACGTCGCTGTACTGTCAACTCCTGCAATGTGTGTTGAAGAGAAGCTGAAGGTTCTTTCTTGTCCCTATCACGAATGTGTTTTCTTTCTTTGCATTGAGGTTGGGAGCTAATGGAGTTTTGCTTTATATATATATATATATATATATATATATATATATATATATATATATATATATATATATAACAATCTATAACAGGAGCTGCAACAGAAACTCGATGCTGTGGCTTCAGACCTGTCCGGCCACGACGAGCTCTAAACTGTCACTGGAAGCAATGACTCCACTATTACAACCATAACCATAAGAGAGAGGCTACCGAGGTACATGTTGGATAGATAGAAAAGCCTGGAGCTGTGAGTGTAGCCGCCAAAGCAGCTTTAGTCTGGCTAGGGAAAATTTTGAGCAAAGTGGTCGGATGGTTGAAATTTTCACACCATCCTGATTTTAGTAGCTGCAACTGGATATCTTTTTCTTTTGCTTTGACGGACGTTTCCTCAAATTGTTTATCTAGGTCATCTGAAAGAGACTAAGCCTTCTGTTTGTAACTTATCAGTTATGCACAGCGTCTCTGAATTATACGGACCAATGCTTTTATCGTGTGGAGTAATACTTTTACCTATACCTGCACATAAAATAATTAAGAAGAGTGGCTAGAAATTTGTAACCTTCACAGCTTGTCACGTTGCTTATTTCCCCCCCAAAAGAAAGGAAGCTTTGTGAGATAAAACACCGAATGTTGGATTTAATCTGCCAATCGGACGGGCAAGTGTGAGAAAAACCTCGAGGGCAAGTATGGATAGTTAAAGGCAAAACCTAACAAGTGACGTACATCGTACAATAGGTGCATTCTGATTCCGTAGATTGAAAGATGATGACACAATCATATGAAAAAAAATATCGTTTGCCCAAAATGAACAGAAATCGTGCTCTTACTGTCTAGTTTTTTTTTTGCACAGTATAGACTCGGACCCTCATACATACGTACATATACTCATCTCTATGAACGCATTAATGCACATGATATCCCTATAAGCACCTGTGAGAGACCGAGCCGACACATCATCTTGAGATTGATGAAGTCGTCATAGACATTTTCGTAGTTGATGAGAACGTCTCCTTCCACTAAACATACATCGTCAAAAGATCTACAAATCTTAAAAAATGCGAGCACCAATGTCAAATGTTGGGCTTGAACCCTGGTGGACGGAGGATACTACTGTCCTCAGTGGCGGAGACCTAGGACAATTGGAACTATAGCCCTAGGCGTAATAACGATATCCTTTGCAATACTCCTATGTTCTTATACAATATACAAAACCACTAGAGTGTATCACTTAAACTAGCTTAGCTCTAGACGTAATCCGATGCTAGCTTCGTCCCTGCTTATCCTTCTAACTATTCAACCAAGGTTGGTTCGCCTGTTATCGTCTAGTTTTAAATGGTACATTTGGGTTAGTTGAAAGATGAAGTAATATCATTAAAAGTTGCACAACTTGCGCTTAATGTTTAGTTTAAAACTTATAAAATACGAAATTGTGGTCATATAACTTATCATCTCATGCAAATACGGCCATTTTGTCTGTATCATGTGCTTACGTGGCATGCCAGTGGGGCTATGGCCCACTGTCAATGACTCAAACAAATTGGTGCAAGAAATAAGAAATAAAAGAGTGTGGTAGGTTCGAACTCACGACTTCATTTACGTGAAGGCACTAGCGAACCACTCCACCGAACACAATTTCATGCATCCGTGGGATATATTTACTTACACTGAATACCCATTTTTTTTCTCGATTCTCTTTTCCTTGGTTTTGCCAGAAAAATAGGTTTCCCAAAAATCATTTTTCGCTAGAAATTTTTAAATGAAATTTGATTTTAAAACATGCGTCAAAATGTATAATGTTTAGCCCAAAACGTACACAAACTTGTTCACGAGCAAGATTTTATTTTATTCCTTTTTTTTGGAAGGAGTTGCAAATTCTGGTTTTCGAAATTTGATTTTAAAACATGCGTCAAAATGTATAATGTTTAGCCCAAAACGTACACAAACTTGTTCACGAGCAAGATTTTATTTTATTCCTTTTTTTTGGAAGGAGTTGCAAATTCTGGTTTTCGAAATATCTCGGCAATTCTTGGTTTTTTCACCCGAAATGTTGAAATAAATTTTGTTTTTTAATGTATAAATATATTTAGTTTAACACATTACTTTAAATAAGTGTTTCCTGTACGGTGGTCAACCCAACTCCTTTCCTATAGAAAAGTCGCGAGTCGAATTCATTGTTGCGGCAACGAGAACAATATTTTAAATAACGTAATTTTCTAAAATGAGCGTGAATAACACAAAAAATATATGTACCAAAAGAGGGTCTGATATTGTATGTCCATATGAGGATTTAAGTTACGTTCATGTATTGTTAGACTAGTTTCTCTCATTTAAATTAGAAATTTCATGAAAATTTGGTTAGAGAAAGACGTGGTAATCTTCTGCCACCCCGACGCTGCCGAGCTCTCCACGATCAGCTCCCTGCTTGACCACTTTGGGGCTACCTCCGGCTTGCGCACCAATTTCGCTAAATGCCTAGCCACACCTATCTAGTGCCCTGACGACATCGATAGTTCCATTGGCGCTACTATTTGCCTGCCTTGTGAGGGCCTTCCCCATTCAGTATCTAGGCCTCCCTCTATCTCTTCAGAAAGTGCCGGCGTCCCACTTGTTGCCACTGATTGAGAAACTCTCCCGGAAGCTCGCTACCTGGAAAGCCGCGCTGCTCAACCGCGGCGAGCGCCTGGCCCTGGTCCGGCAAGTCTTGGGTGCCATGCCTGTGCACCTTCTCTTCGCCATGGCTCTTTCTCCCACCATCCTCAAGAAGGCCAATAGAATCCTCCGCGACTTCCTTTGGCATGGTCGCAATGACGTGTGCGCTGGCTCCTACCTGGTCAGCTGGGCGCGTGTCTGCCGTCCTCTTGACCTGGGAGGATTGGGGATTCGCGACCTCCACCACACCGGGATCTTGCTCCGCGTCCGCTGGCTTTGGCTCCAAGCTACTGACCCTTCGAGACCTTGGACTTATCTCCAGCTCCCGCGCGATCCCGAGCTTCTGCATTTTTTCCGAGCTTCCACGTCATGGACCATCGGCGATGGCACCACCTGCTGTTTCTGGCAAGACCCTTGGCTCGATGGCAAATCGCTCATGGTCACCGCCCGCCCTGGTGGCTCTTGTTCCCCGATGCCTCCGACGCACCCGTACAGTCGCCTCCACTCTCTCTGATCGGCGCTGGATTTCTGACATCCAAGGTGCTTTAGGACCGGCCGCCACAGTGGAATACGTGGAAACCTGGCGCCGTGTACGGCACATTGTGCTGACCCCTCAATCTGACCGCATCCGCTGGCGCTGGACCGAGAACGGGGAGTACTCCGCCTCCTCCTGCTATAATGCACTCTTCCATGGCTCAACGACTTCCGAATTCTGGCAACTTGCCTGGCAAACTGGTGGTCCAACCTCCGTGCAGTTCTTCATCTGGCTCGCCTCCCTAAACCGCTGCTGGTCCACGGACCGGCTCGCCCGGCGTGGCCTGCCACACGAGCCGGAGTGCGTGCTATGCGCCCAGGAGCCCGAGACTCTGCGCCACCTCCTTGTGGGTTGCAGCTTCGCGCGCATTACCTGGCACGAAATCCTTTCATGGTGCTCCCCGACAACCAGAGCCCCGGACGGCTCTGTCGACTACTTTAGCTGGCTCTCCTCAACTCTTCTACTTACACCGAGTGCTTGGTGACGAGGGCTTGCCACTATCGCTGCGCTCACAGCATGGTCGATCTGGCGCCATCGAAACGCCGTCATCTTCGACAAGATCACACCGTCCACCCTGACTCTGATTCAAGCAATTAAGGACGAAGCTCGCTCCTGGGCCGCGACATGAGCTCGAGGAATGAACACACACGCGCTTGTAACATAGGACCTTAGTTTGCATTGGGGCTGAGCAACCCCATTCCCTCTACTCCACCGGGTGTCGCGGTTTCGCCATTCGTGTGTACGAGGCCACGGCACCCCTCCCCCCTAACTCTTTTTTTCCTATCAATGCAATGATAGCTGGCTCAGCGTACTTGAGAAAAAAAAAGAAAAAATATTTGGATATGAGTAGTCATCATTGTAAAAACATAAAATTCAGCATTTCTCATTTTGACCACATAAAGGTACTTGGTGTACTGGGTAGCTCATGTGCGCCGGTGTGTTATTAGGTGGTCGTGGGTTTGAACCCATCAGCAGCAGCTTTTTTTTTAATTTGAGAGCCATTGTTCGTAATTAAATAAATTCGAGGGCTTTTGTGCAAAATAAAAAATGTGCATGGGTCGCCCAAAGTGATATCTGTCACTGACAACGGGCCCGTGCCTGTGTGACATGCCACGCCAATGGCGTATACGCTTGCAAACGGCCGGAGTGACTGTATTTACACCTAAACACAAGTTAAATCATCAAAAAAACGTATTTTTAAAATTTTAGCACCAAACTGCACATCAAACACAAGTTCTTTCTGTGACTAGCAATGATATTACCTCTTGAAAGATCAACAAGACACTTCGAAACATAAGCTAACCTGAATTAATCACTTCAATAGATCAATTTATATTCTAAAAAAAGGTCAGTTTACATTTAAAAAGGCGGAAAAAATTCAACTTACATTTATGGCATACTATGAACCACTCGCACGACTTATATAGCTGGACAAAAGGGAAATGCCCTTTAACAACTGGACTTTCAAGATGATTAGTCAACACAATTTTTCCATACCAGCATTATTTCAATTGTAGATCACAAGTACAAATCAAACAACTCAGAGTAAATTGCAAAAAACCACCACATTTGAGGACGCTAAAACAGAAAACCACCACCTTTCGTTTTTTTTCTTCAAAAAACCACCATGTTTGCGCTGACAGTTTTCAAATAGCACCGATTGAACGGTTTGGCGCGTCTGAGTGGAAAACTAACCGGTTGGGCCCGCTGTCAGGCGCCATGTGGCCAGGGGGAGACGACGCCCGTGACGCGCGCCGTTAGACGGCGTCGCACCTGACCTAACGAGCCGGCCCGACCCAGCCCGACCCGTTCGTCCATTCCCCTCTCTCTCACCTTCGTCTCTGCCTGCGGCTCGTTCGCCACCGCCTTCGCTGTCCATTTGTCGCCGCCGGCCGCCGCAACGATGGTGTCCTGGAAGGACGACGAAACTAGTAGCGAAGATTCTGTGTCCCCCCTCTTCAACTCGCACGAGGACGAGACCTATGTGAGTATCATTTCTCTTTGACTTAGGGTTAAGGTTTTCTTCGATTTGAGCTTAGTTTTCACGAATTTGAGTTGGGATATTGAGCACTGTTGCACTATTGTAGATCCCACAGACCATTGTTGACCCGGAGTGGTGCGGTATTGTTGCCGGAGGACCGATGTGCTGTCACAACCTTCCTGTTCATAGGGCTGTTGTGTTTCAAGGAATCAACACTAGCCATAGGTTTTATGGATGCGGTAATCAGGTTAGTGGCAGGTCCTCTCTGGTAGTCATAGATTATACAGATCCTTTGTGTGGTGCTCAGTGAACTGAATATATGTTTTTTGCCTTTTAACTGAATATAGTTGTGTATATAGTTTTGTGAAGATGTTGTTTTATCTGGTGTTTTGAGGAAACAACGGTGTCAGGTTTAATCAATGCTTATCTGAATGTGTCTGTTGTTAAATGAGCTAAGTTAACTGAATATAAGTAGCTTTAACTGAATATATGTAGGTGTTAACTGAATATATGTAGCTGTTAACTGAATATATGTAGATGTTAACTGACTTATCTGAATTTGTGGTCCTGCTGTTAACTTTTGTTTTGTTGAATTATTATAGGAAGGTGACAATTGTGTTCTGGTTCAATGGATTGACCCAGAATGGCCAGAACCCATGAAAAATGCACTACGCAAACTTTGGGATATGTATGAGCAGAGTAGCAAAGAGAATGATGCTAAAGAAAAGCTCATACTCAAGCTGGGAGAAGAGAAAAAGCTAATCCAAGAGAAGCACCACAACCACATCAAAGAAACAAGCATTTTTTTTCAACAATTCACAAGAATGTGATGAGGGAGAACTATCAGAAGATTATGCAGGATGGTGATGTAGAGAATGTTGTACTTCAAGCCCAGGAAGAGAAGGCTAAGCTTGAGAAAGACAATATTGAGCCGAGGACAACACTAGAAGTCATTAAGCAGAGCAATGATGAATTTGTTAGCAATTGGAAGAAACATGTAGTAGATGAAGGTCTTCAACAGATTGAACAGATGAAGAAGGAGAAGAAAAAGCTAGAGTATATCATAGCTGATTTGCTGAAGGATGGGGAGGCAAACAAGGTTAAGTTGAGGAAAATCAAAGAACTCTGTGATGAGTGAGGAAAATTATGTTGTTTCTGTGAGGCAAATCTGTGATGAACTTGTTAGCAAATTATGTTGTTTCTGTTGAACTAAGTACCCTAAGATGTGAGTGTTTCTGTTGGCATAATGTATGAGGCCAACAAGGTTGAACTATCTTGTTTCTGAACCTTAGTCATGTGATGTTTAGTTGTAAAGGATTATTATGTCATATTTGAACACTAAGATGTTTGTTGGATGTGATCATATGGAATTATGTTGATCATATGAACTGTGTTCTAGGTTTCTCATATTGATAGAGGAGCAAAAGTTTAAAATACTATTGTGAGGCTAGAGAGGTAGGTTCTTTTCGTCGACGGTTGTCGAGAGGCTATGGTTAGGCTAGAGAGGTAGGTTCCTTTCGTCGACGGTTGTCGAGAGGCTAGGGTTAGCCTAGAGAGGTTGGTTCCTTTCGTTGATGGTTGTCGAGAGGTTACAATTAGCCTAGAGAGGTAGGTTCCTTTCGTCGACGGTTGTCGAGATGCTAGGGTTAGCCTAGAGAGGTTGGTTCCTTTCGTCGACGGTTGTCG
>NC_041384.1:241551160-241570371 GCF_002162155.2 Triticum dicoccoides | reverse complement strand
TTCCTTTCGTCGATGGTTGTCGAGAGGCTAGGATTAGCCTAGAGAGGTTGGTTCCTTTCGTCGATGGTTGTCGAGAGGCTACGGTTAGCCTAGAGAGGTAGGTTCCTTTCGTCGATGGTTGTCGAGATGCTAGGGTTAGCCTAGAGAGGTTGGTTCCTTTCGTCGATGGTTGTCGAGAGGCTAGGGTTAGCCTAGAGAGGTTTGTTCCTTTCGTCGATGGTTGTTGAGAGGCTAGGGTTAGCCTAGAGAGGTTGGTTCCTTTCGTCGATGGTTGTCGAGAGCTAGGGTTAGCCCATAAATTTATGGGCTAACCCTAGCGTATCGACAACCGTCGACAAAAGGAACCAACAACTTTATGGGCTAACCTAGCCTATCGACAACCGTTGACAAAAGGAACCAACAACTTTATGGGCTAACCTAGCCTATCGACAACCGTTGACAAAAGGAACCAACAACTTTATGGGCTAACCTAGCCTATCGACAACCGTCGACAAAAGGAACCAACAACTTTATGGGCTAACCATAGGCTAGAAGTTGACACACAACAAGTTATCATAACCCACGCATACACTAACATTAACTGCCAACATCACATCAAGTTATCACAACAAGTTCATCTTTTCAAGTTTACCATAGCTTGCCAACATCACAACAAGTTATCTTGCTACCACAGCAAGTACAAAATACAACAAGTTTTGCCAACATCACAACGGTTTTGCCAACATCACAACAATTTTGCCCAAAATACAGAAGTAGTCTCTGAACTAATTATCCGACTAATTGCCACTAGCATACAAATAGTCTCTGAATTTGCTTGGCTTCTTCCTGACCCTTGTAGAACCAGATGCACTAGCAGCAGCAGGCTTTGGAGGAGAAAATGAAGAAGTAGCACCTCTTCTTGGAGCAGATGAGGAAGCACATCTTCTTGGAGCAGATGAGGAAGCAGCAGTTCTTGCACCAGAAACAAGTACTTCATAAGAGATGCAACAATGTACATGTGAGTGTCAAATTTCTATAGAGACAAACATACCTATGAATGGTCTATATCCTTTAAGAAAACCCTCCCTTTGGGCTGCAAGACAAATGAAGAGTCTATGAAATCTGGGATTTTGCTTGGATGCTCTCTAACAACTCTAGTTGTTACAATGCATCTGCTACCAGGGTTTGTGTCCAAAAAGCTTGAAGATAGTCTCTAATCCTAGTGTACTGTGCTTCCTGATCACCCTGAACAATACAGAGAGCTTGCTGCCTTGCCCTGTATGCCATCATCTTACCAACCTCCACACCATACTTCTCCTTTGTCTTGTCCATGAGTGTCTGAATTCCTGCTTTAGGATCTGTCCTGAAGCATTCTTCAACTACTTTGGACACAAACCTAGTAGGAACCTTGCAGTTCTCACCACTTGGAGCACATGTATGCTCTAATTGCAGCTTCCTAATACAGAATGTTTTTTCTTGCCCAACTACAGATGCAACCATGTGAAAGGGGCACCCTTTCTCCACACAATCAACAATGATCCTATCTTTGTTGTTCCTGTGGTAATGGAAGTTCCTTCTCTGTGTCACATGCAAGTTAACCAATGCTCTTCTGAACTGGTAAACATCAACAAAACACATGTGCCAGCAAATTTGTTCTTGTGGCATAAGCCTATTTTCATCATACCATATCCTGGCTTTCTTCTTTTTTGCCCTGGACTTTATCCCAGATGAGGAACAATACAACACTACTTCTTCATCAGAATCATTTTGAAGTTCTTCATCTATATCTTCATCAGATAAGGGAATGTAGTCTGCCTCAAGCTTGGCTTGGGAACTACAGTGTGATCTACTTGTTGGACCTCTTCTAACAGGTAATTTCTCAACTGGTGGTGCATCAATAAACCCCTCTACTTCATCCTCCTCCTCAGCCTCACAAAACAAATCTTCTGGCTCTGAATCACCTTCATAAACCCTCTTCCTCTTGAGATCTTTTAATTTCTGGTGCAAATCTGCATCATCTTGCTCCTCTCCCTCCTCTTCAGAGCTATCCACATCAATGTCCTCTGTATCCATCAACTCATCCTCTTCCATTCTTTCTTCTCCTTGTACTACTGGACTGTCATCTGCAAACTCATTAAGAAAATCATCTAACTCTTTCACGCCAGCTATGTCCCTCCCCTTTTTAACATTGCAACTCTCCTGAGTGAAGAGATATTGTCCATAAGAGTCCTCTGTGTGAGCACTAATAACTGGAGCACATATATCTGCTTCATGTTCACTGGTCTGACATTGGTACAGCACACCTGCATCATCTATATTGTACACCTTTGGAGAACCAATCTCAGAAATTGGAATCTGCTTCTCACATCCACCTCCAATGTTGATCTGCAACTGCCATCTCTGACTCTCTTCCTTTCATTACTGTGATAGTAACACACCTCTTCTCCTCATACAATATCCACATTTCTTCCACATCTTCCTCAGATTTGATTAGCTGCATGCCTGCCATTCCTACACCCTCTTGCTTCACATAGTACATTGAATCCTTTTGATCATAGCCCTCTATCCCAATAATAGCTAACTGTTGGAAATATGCCCTAGAGGCAATAATAAATTGGTTATTATTATATTTCCTTGTTCATGATAATCGTTTATTATCCATGCTAGAATTGTATTGATAGGAAACTCATATACATGTGTGGATACATAGACAACACCATGTCCCTAGTAAGCCTCTAGTTGACTAGCTCGTTGATCAATAGATGGTTACTGTTTCCTGACCATGGACATTGGATGTCGTTGATAACGGGATCACATCATTGGGAGAATGATGTGATGGACAAGACCCAATTCTAAGCCTAGCACATAGATCGTGTAGTTCGTTTGCTAAAGCTTTTCTAATGTCAAGTATCATTTCCTTAGACCATGAGATTGTGCAACTCCCGGATACCGTAGGAATACTTTGGGTGTGCCAAACGTCACAACATAACTGGGTGGCTATAAAGGTGCACTACGGGTATCTCCGAAAGTGTCTGTTCGGTTGGCACGAATCGAGACTGGGATTTTTCACTCCGTGTGACGGAGAGGTATCTCCGGGCCCACTCGGTAGGACATCATCATAATGTGCACAATGTGATCAAGGAGTTGATCATGGGATGATGTGTTACGGAACGAGTAAAGAGACTTGCTAGTAACGAGATTGAACAAGGTATCGGAATACCGACGATCGAATCTCGGGCAAGTATCGTACCGCTAGACAAAGGGAATTGTATACGGGATTGATCGAATCCTCGACATCGTGGTTCATTCGATGAGATCATCGTGGAACATGTGGGAACCAACATGGGTATCCAGATCCAGCTGTTGGTTATTGACCGGAGAACGTCTCGGTCATGTCTGCATGGTTCCCGAACCCGTCGGGTCTACACACTTAAGGTTCGATGACGCTAGGGTTATAAGGAATAGATATACGTGGTTACCAAATGTTGTTCAGAGTCCCGGATGAGATCCCGGACGTCACGAGGAGTTCCGGAATGGTCCGGAGGTAAAGATTTATATATGGGAAGTCCTGTTTTGGTCGCCGGAAAGGTTTCGGGTTTTATCGGCAACGTACCGGGACCACCGGGAGAGTCCCGGGGGTCCACCAAGTGGGGCCACCAGCCCCGGGGGGCTGCATGGGCCAAGTGTGGGAGGGGACCAGCCCCAGGTGGGCTGGTGCGCCCCCCCACCAAGGCCCAAGGCGCCTCCAAGAGGGAAGGGGGGCAAACCCTAGGGCAGATGGGCCCTAAGGCCCACCCCAGGTGCGCCTCCCCCTCTCCCCCTTGTGGCCGCCACCCAGATGGGATCTGGGGGGCTGCCTCCACCCCTAGGGAGGGAACCCTAGGTGGGGGCGCAGCTCCTCCCCTCCCCCTATATATATTTGAGGTTTGGGCTGCCCAACACACACGAGTTCCTCTCCTTCTTGGCGCAGCCCTACCCCTCTCCCTCCTCGTCTCTTGCGGTGCTTGGCGAAGCCCTGCTGGAGTACCACGCTCCTCCACCACCACCACGCCGTTGTGTTGCTGCTGGATGGATTCTTCCTCAACCTCTCCCTCTCTCCTTGCTGGATCAAGGCATGGGAGACGTCACCGGGCTGTACGTGTGTTGAACGCGGAGGTGCTGTCCGTTCGACACTAGGATCTCCGGTGATTTGGATCACGACGAGTACGACTCCTTCAACCCGTTCTCTTGAACGCTTCCGCATAGCGATCTACAAGGGTATGTAGATGCACTCTCCTTCCCCTCGTTGCTGGTTTCTCCATAGATAGATCTTGGTGACACGTAGGAAAATTTTGAATTTCTGCTACGTTCCCCAATAGTGGCATCATGAGCTAGGTCTATGCGTAGTTTCTGTGCATGAGTAGAACACAAAGTAGTTGTGGGCGTTGATTTTGTTCAATATGCTTACCGTTACTAGTCCAATCTTGATTCGGCGGCATTGTGGGATGAAGCGGCCCGGACCGACCTTACACGTACTCTTACGTGAGACTGGTTCCACCGACCGACATGCACTAGTTGCATAAGGTGGCTAGCGGGTGTCTGTCTCTCCCACTTTAGTCGGATTGGATTCGATGAAAAGGGTTCTTATGAAGGGTAAATAGCAATTGGCATATCACGTTGTGGTTTTTGCGTAGGTAAGAAACGTTCTTGCTAGAAACCCATAGCAGCCACATAAAACATGCAAACAACAATTAGAGGACGTCTAACTTGTTTTTGCAGGGTATGCTATGTGATGTGATATGACCAAAAGGATGTGATGAATGATATATGTGATGTATGAGATTGATCATGTTCTTGTAATAGGAATCACGACTTGCATGTCGATCAGTATGACAACCGGCAGGAGCCATAGGAGTTGTCTTTATTTATTGTATGACTTGCGTGTCATTGAACAACACCATGTAATTACTTTACTTTATTGCTAACCGGTAGCCATAGTAGTAGAAGTAATAGTTGGCGAGCAACTTCATGGAGACACGATGATGGAGATACATGCCGGTGACAAGATGATCATGGAGCCCCAAGATGGAGATCAAAGGAGCTATATGATATTGGCCATATCATGCCACTATTATTTGATTGCATGTGATGTTTATCATGTTTTTGCATCTTGTTTACTTAGAACGACGGTAGTAAATAAGATGATCCCTCATTAAAATTTCAAGAAAGTGTTCCCCCTAACTGTGCACCGTTGCGAAGGTTCGTTGTTTCGAAGCACCACGTGATGATCGGGTGTGATAGATTCTAACATTCGAATACAACGGGTGTTGACGAGCCTAGCATGTACAGACATGGCCTCGGGACACATGCGAAACACTTAGGTTGACTTGACGAGCCTAGCATGTACAGACATGGCCTCGAAACACAGAAGACCGAAAGGTCGAGCATGAGTCGTATGGTAGATACGATCAACATGAAGATGTTCACCAATGATGACTAGTCCATCTCACGTGATGATCGGACACGGCCTAGTTGACTCGGATCATGTAATCACTTAGATGACTAGAGGGATGTCTATCTGAGTGGGAGTTCATAAGATGAACTTAATTATCCTGAACATAGTCAAAAGGTCTTCGCAAATTATGTCGTGGCTCGCGCTTTAGTTCTACTGTTTAGATATGTTCCTAGAGAAAATTTAGTTGAAAGTTGATAGTAGCAATTATGCGGACTAGGTCCGTAAACTGAGGATTGTCCTCATTGCTTCATAGAAGGCTTATGTCCTTAATGCACCGCTCAGTGTGCTGAACCTCGAACGTCGTCTGTGGATGTTGCGAACATCTGACATACACATTTTGATAACTACGTGATAGTTCAGTTAAACGGTTTAGAGTTGAGGCACCGAAGACGTTTTGAAACATCGCGAAACATATGAGATGTTTCGAGGGCTGAAATTGGGATTTCAGGCTCGTGCCCACGCCAAGAGGTATAAGACCTCCGGCGATTTTCTTAGCCTGCAAACTAAGGGAGAAAAGCTCAATTGTTGAGCTTGTGCTCAGATTGTCTAAGTACAACAATCATTTGAATCAAGTGGGAGTTGATCTTCCAGATGAGATAGTGATGTTTCTCCGAAGTCATTTCCACCAAGCTGCTAGAGCTTCATGATGAACTATAATGTATCGAGGACATATATGATGATCCTTGAGATATTCATGATGTTTGACACCACAAAAGTAGAAATCAAGAAGGAGCATCAATTGTTGATGGTTGGTGAAACCACTAGTTTCAAGAAGGGCAAGGGCAAGAAGGGATACTTCATGAAACGGCAAATCAGCTGCTGCTCTAATGAAGAAACCCAAAGTTGAACCCAAACCCGAGACTAAGTGCTTCTGTAATAAGGGGAACAGCCACTGGAGCAGAATTACCCTAGATACTTGGTAGATGAGAAGGCTGGCAAGGTCGGTAGAAGTATATTGGATATACAGTGTGTTAATGTGTATTTTACTAGTACTCCTAGTAGCACCAAGGTATTAGATACCGGTTCGGTTACTAAGTGTTAGTAACTCGAAATAAAAGCTACGGAATAAACGGAGACTAGCTAAAAGGTGAGATGACGATATGTGTTGGAAGTATTTCCAAGGTTGATCAAACATCGTACGCTCCCTCTACCATCAAGATTGGTGTTTGCGTTGAGCATAGACATGATTGGATTATGTCTATCACAATACGGTTATTCATTTAAGGAGAATAATGGTTACTCTGTTTATTTGAATAATACCTTCAATGGTCTTGCACCTAAAATGAGTGGTTTATTGAATCTCGATCGTAGTGATACACATGTTCATGCCAAAAGATATAAGATAGTAATGATAGTACCACCTACTTGTGGCACTACCACGTAAGTCATATCGGTATAAAACGCATGAAGAAGCTCCATGTTGATGGATCTTTGGGCTCACTCGTTTTTGAAAAGTTTGAGGCATGCAAACCATGTCTATTGGTGTATATGCATGAAGAAACTCCATGCAAATGGACCGTTTGGACTCACTTGATTTTTGAATCAATTGAGACATGCAAATCATACCACATGGGCAAGATGACTGAAAGCCTCGTTTTCAGTAAAATGGAACTAGAAAGTAACTTGTTGGAAGTAATACATTTTGATGTGTGCAGTCCAATGAGTGCTGAGGCATGTAGTGGATATCGTTATGTTCTTACTTCACAGATGATTTGAGTAGATGTTGAGTATATTTACTTCATGAATCATGAGTTTGAATTATTGAAAGGTTCAAGTAATTTCAGGGTGAAGTTGAAAGATCGTCGTGACAAGAGGATAAAAGATCTATGATATGATCATAGAGATGAATATCTGAATTACGAGTTTGGCACAGAATTAAGACATTGTGGAAATTGTTTCACAACTAATACAGCCTGGAACACCATAGTGTGATGGTGTGTCCGAACATCATAACTGCACCCTATTGGATATGATGCATACCATGATGTCTCTTATCGAATTACCACGATAGTTTATGGGTTAGGCATTAGAGACAACAACATTTACTTTAAATAGGGCACCACATAATTCCGATGAGATGACACTGTATGAACTATGGTTTAGAGAAACCTAAGCTGTCATTTCTTAAAAGTTTGGGGCTGCGATGCTTATGTGAAAAAGTTTCAGGCTGATAAGCTCGAACCCAAAGCGGATAAATGCATCTTCATAGGACACCCAAAATAGTTGGGTATACCTCCTGTCTCAGATCCGAAAGCAATAAGGGATTGTTTCTAGAATCGGGTCCTTTCTCGAGGAAAAGTTTCTCTCGAAGGAATTGAGTGGGAGGATGGTGGAGACTTGATGAGGTTATTGAACCGTCACTTCAACTAGTGTATAGCAGGGCACAAAGAGTTGTTCCTGTGGCACCTACACCAATTGAAGTGGAAGCTTATGATATTGATCATGAGACTTCGGATCAAGTCACTCCCAAACCTTGTAGGATGACAAGGATGCGTACTACTTCAGAGTGGTACGTAATCCTGTATTGGAAGTCATGTTGCTAGACAACAATGAACCTACGAGCTATGGAGAAGCGATGGTGGGCCCGGATTCCGATAAATGGCTCGAGGTCATAAAATCCAAGAGAGGATCCATGTATGAAAACAAAGCGTAGACTTTGGTAGAACGGCTCGATGGTCATAAGGCTATTGAGTACAGATGGATTTTAAAAGGAAGACGGACAATGATGGTAAGTATCACCATTAAGAAAGCTCGACTTGTCGTTAAGATTTTTTTTCCGACAAGTTCAAGGAGTTGACTATGATGAGACTTTCTCACTCGTAGCGATGCTAAGAGTCTGTTGGAATTATATTAGCGATTACTGCATTATTTATGAAATCTTGCAGATAGGATGTCAAAACATTGTTTCCTCGACGATTTTCTTGAGGAAAGGTTGTATGTGATACAACCGGAAGGTTCTGTCAATCCTAAAAGATGCTAATAAGTATGCAAAGCTCCAGCAATCCTTCTAAGGACTGGAGTAAGCATCTCGGAGTTGGAATGTATGCTTTGATGAGATGATCAAAGATTTTGGGTGTATACAAAGTTTATGAGAAACTTGTATTTCCAAAGAAGTGAGTGGGAGCACTATAGAATTTCCGATGAGTATGTGTTGTTAACATGTTGTTGATCGGAAATGATGTAGAATTTCTAGAAAGCATGCAGAGTTATTTGAAAAGTGTTTTTCAATGGAAAGCCTGGATTAAGCTACTTGAACATTGAGCATCAAGATCTATAAGGATAGATCAAAACGCTTAATGGTACTTTCAAATGAGCAAATACCTTGACATGATCTTGAAGGTGTTCAAGATGGATCAGTCAAAGAAGGAGTTCTTGCCTGAGTTGTAAGGTATGAAGTTAAGACTTAAAGCTCGACCACGATAGAAGAAAGAGAAAGGACGAATTTCGTCCCCTATGCTTTTGTCATAGGCTCTATACGGTATGCCATGCTGAGTACCGCACTTGATGTGTGCCTTGCCACATGTCTGGCAAGAGGGTACAAAGGTGATCCAGGAGTGGATCACCAGATAGCGGTCAAAATTGTCCTTGGAGTAATAAGGACATGTTTCTCGATTATGGAGGTGATAAAGAGTTTGTGTAAAGGGTTACATCGATGCAAGCTTTAACACCTATCCGAATGACTCTGAGTAGCAAACCGGATACGTATAGTGGAGCAACCATTTGGAATAGCTCCAAGTGGAGCGTGGAAGCAGCATTTATAATATGACCTAGAGATTTGCGAAGTACATACGGATCTGAATGTTGCAGACCCGTTGACTAAAACCTCTCTCACAAGCAAAACATAATCAAACCCAGAACTCATTGAGTCTTAATCACATGATGATGTGAACTGGTTTAGTGACACTAGTAAACTCTTTGGATGTTGGTCACATGGCGATGTGACCTGTGAGTGTTAATCACATGGCGATGTGGACTAGATTATTGACTCTAGTGCAAGTGGGAGACTGTTGGAAATATGCCCTAGAGGCAATAATAAATTGGTTATTATTATATTTCCTTGTTCATGATAATCGTTTATTATCCATGCTAGAATTGTATTGATAGGAAACTCATATACATGTGTGGATACATAGACAACACCATGTCCCTAGTAAGCCTCTAGTTGACTAGCTCGTTGATCAATAGATGGTTATGGTTTCCTGACCATGGACATTGGATGTCGTTGATAACGGGATCACATCATTGGGAGAATGATGTGATGGACAAGACCCAGTTCTAAGCCTAGCACATAGATCGTGTAGTTCGTTTGCTAAAGCTTTTCTAATGTCAAGTATCATTTCCTTAGACCATGAGATTGTGCAACTCCCGGATACCGTAGGAATACTTTGGGTGTGCCAAATGTCACAACGTAACTGGGTGGCTATAAAGGTGCACTACGGGTATCTCCGAAAGTGTCTGTTGGGTTGGCACGAAATGAGACTGGGATTTGTCACTCCGTGTGACGGAGAGGTATCTCTGGGCCCACTCGGTAGGACATCATCATAATGTGCACAATGTGATCAAGGAGTTTATCACGGGATGATGTGTTACGGAACGAGTAAAGAGACTTGCTAGTAACGAGATTGAACAAGGTATCGGAATACCGACGATCGAATCTCGGGCAAGTATCGTACCGCTAGACAAAGGGAATTGTATACGGGATTGATCGAATCCTCGACATCGTGGTTTATCCAATGAGATCATCATGGAACATGTGGGAACCAACATGGGTATCCAGATCCCGCTGTTGGTTATTGACCGGAGAACGTCTCGGTCATGTCTGCATGGTTCCCGAACCCGTAGGGTCTGCACACTTAAGGTTCGATGACGCTAGGGTTATAAGGAATAGATATACGTGGTTACCGAATGTTGTTCGGAGTCCTGGATGAGATCCCGGACGTCACGAGGAGTTACGGAATGGTCCGGAGGTAAAGATTTATATATGGGAAGTCCTGTTTTGGTCGCCGGAAAGGTTTCGAGTTTTATCGGTAACGTACCAGGACCACCGGGAGAGTCCCGGGGGTCCACCAAGTGGGGCCACCAGCCCCGGAGGGCTGCATGGGCCAAGTGTGGGAGGGGACCAGCCCCAGGTGGGCTGGTGCGCCCCCCACCAAGGCCCAAGGCGCCTCCAAGAGGGAAGGGGGGCAAACCCTAGGGCAGATGGGCCCTAAGGCCCACCCCAGGTGCGCCTCCCCCTCTCCCCCTTGTGGCCGCCACCCAGATGGGATCTGGGGGGCTGCCTCCACCCCTAGGGAGGGAACCCTAGGTGGGGGCGCAGCTCCTCCCCTCCCCCTATATATACTTGAGGTTTGGGCTACCCAACACACACGAGTTCCTCTCCTTCTTGGCGCAGCCCTACCCCTCTCCCTCCTCGTCTCTTGCGGTGCTTGGCGAAGCCCTGCTGGAGTACCACGCTCCTCCACCACCACCACGCCGTTGTGTTGCTGCTGGATGGAGTCTTCCTCAACCTCTCCCTCTCTCCTTGCTGGATCAAGGCATGGGAGACGTCATCGGGCTGTACGTGTGTTGAACGCGGAGGTGCCGTCCGTTCGGCACTAGGATCTCCGGTGATTTGGATCACGATGAGTACGACTCCTTCAACCCGTTCTCTTGAACGCTTCCGGATAGCGATCTACTAGGGTATGTAGATGCACTCTCCTTCCCCTCGTTGCTGGTTTCTCCATAGATAGATCTTGGTGACACGTAGGAAAATTTTGAATTTCTGCTACGTTCCCCAACACTAACATGTTGAGATATGTGATATCTGATTCACATAAGGTCCTTTCCAGATTGTCACAGCCTTGGAAATGAAACCTCATATCCCATGGTTCATCATCATCCAAACTGCAAATCATTACATTCAGTTAACAGTAAATTTAGTTAACAATACATTCAGTTAACAGTAAATTCTGTTAACAGTCAAGAGTACATTCAGACAAACAACAAAGTGAACAGAAGATTACATTCGGTTCAGTTAGTTTAGCTAAGTTAACAGTAAATTCAGTTAAACACAATTAATCTCATATTCAGTTAACAGTAAAAATCATTCACCAAATTCAGTAAATTCAGTTAACACAACTGAGCTAAGTTAACACTAAATTCAGTTATCCACAATTAAGCTGATATTCACTTAACATTACATTCACTTCATCACAATTATTCTGTTCAACTGTTGAAATTGAGATTCAAACCCTAATTCCTAAATTGAGATTCATACAGAGGAAATAGTATAGCTACACTAGCAAAATCACTCAAAGTGTTCAACTACACTAGCAAAATCACTCAATTTGTACAACTACACTAGCATAATCAAAAAGAAAATTTTGGACACACTCACTCCACGCCGCCGAGTCCGGATGTGAAGTGGTGGCTCCGCCCTGGATTGGCCTTCCAGACCTGGGCCAGTTTGGCAGCCGCACGTGCCTCAATGTCGTCGGACTTGAAGATGTTGCCATCCTCGCCGCGCTCATCTCCGCCGATTGATGAAGCTATGTATCTAGGTTAGGGTCACAGGTCTGACCTAGACGCCTTCCCCAAGGTCATCGCCCTAAAGCCAGAAGCATTCGAAGGGTATCATCATCCACTCGACTAAAGACATTCCACTCAGAAGAATCAATGACACTCGACTGTAACAGAAGCCACTCGACGTACAGAAGATCTAAAGCCACTCTGCACAAACAACGGTCGGCCGTTTACTCATAGACTTAATTGTCATTTATATCACTTAATTGCTAGCGCTACCAGTAACATTCCACTCTTAATGTACATTGAACCCTGTGTAACGGAGGGGAGCTGGGGTCCTAGTGCACTCTATATAAGCCACCCCCTCCTCTGGGACAAGGGTTCACATCTTTTGTAAACTCACACACACATACAATCCAGTTGACCGCCTCAGGGCACCGAGACGTAGGGCTGTTACTTCCTCCGCGAAGGGCCTGAACTCGTAAACTCGTGTGTACAACTACTCCATAGCTAGGATCTTGCCTCCTCATACCTACCCCCATTCTACTATCAGTCTTAGATCCACGACAGTTGGCGCCCACCGTGGGGCAGGTGTCTTAGCAGTTTGTTGGAGAATTTGCGATTCTTCCGATTTGCATCATCATGGTTTCCGGCGGAGGATTGGCTGAAGGCCGCGAGATCCGTCTCGACGCGCTCGTCTTCATCGCCGGCGACTCCGCTTGGCTCCACGAGGTTCCACTCGACGTCGAGGCGCTCCCTGTCCGCGGGGCGACGCACTTACGCGCATGCGTCCGCGGCGTCCTTCTTCGACAACCGTCGACTCAGTATCAGTCGACTCCTACGGCATCCTCGCTTCCCGTTGTTCGCAGGCGCTCGCGATCCGGTCGGTCACGGCTTCAGCGGTGGGTGAGACATGCAGTGGCCTGCCAATCGGCCACCCCACAAATCGCGACGATCAAGCCCGATGAAACTCTCTACGGCCTGTTTGATCTGTCGACTGGCTCTGTCGAGACTGCATCCGAGTGCGACAGCAGCGACCTCGCGGCAGAAGTCTTGATGGTCAATGGACCATGCAGTCCTCCTGGCTTCCCCCATGAAGGCAGTGGTGATGGCATCGGCGACCCATCACATGTCCATGAGGAGTACCACCCCAAACCCCTCTCTTCGCAGCGGAGGGAAGATCTTCGCCGCCGTAATATGGATGCACTTCACACTCCTATCGTTGGAGAGACCCCCGAGGCCCAGGCCTTGGAGGAGGCGCGCCTGGCCAACTTGGCTGAGCGCACTCGATTGGGGAACCTCCAGCGTGCACTCGACAAGCATGCTCGGCAGCGGATTCCTGAGTCCAGTCGACGACAACTTTTTCCGCCTCCGACTTAGGTATACCGAACTCCGATCCAGAATCTCACAGCTGCAGCTCGAATAGCAGAGTCAATTCAACCTTCCCAGTCAGAAGCTGGCCGAGGTTTGATGCAGATTCGGGCTTTACTCCGGGCAGTAGGAGAGCAGAATACAACAGTATCTCGGTCGCGGAATAGAATTCATAGCAGATCTGTGGTGGCAGATACAATTCAATCTGCTCACAGCCCAAGATCGCCTCCGCGGCGTGAGGGACGTGGGCACCGGCAAGATCAGTACAAGAACCATGAGCAGTATGATCATTGAATCGACCATGATGATCGTCGTCGAGTGCCCACGCCTCCTCCGAGGAGTGGGTCATACGTGCCTCGGCGACAAGATGACAGACGCCCCCACAGCAGCGAACGAAGAATTTCGGTCGACCCCAGAGAGCCAGGATTTGATGCAAGATCTATCCTCGTTCAAGGTCTGGTTGATAGGAACAGGGCTCACAGAGAAGGCCACGATAGAGATCATTCGACTGGAAGCAGGGTGCACGTTTCAGGACCCGAGTGTTTCAGCAGAGCCATCAGAGCAGCAGTGATTCCTCCCAACTTCAGGTTGGCGACTGGTGTCAGCAAGTTCACTGGCGAGTCCAAGCCAGACACTTGGCTTGAGGACTACCGAGTGGCTGTGTAGATTGGTGGCGGCAATGATGATGTGGCTATGAAGCACCTTCCCTTGATGTTGGATGGCTCAGCCAGAGCGTGGTTGAATCAGTTGGCTCCTGGCAACATATATAGTTGGGAGGAACTTGCTCGAGTGTTTGTTAGAACCTTTGAAGGTACTTGCAAAAGGCCGGCAGGGTTGACATAATTGTAGTGTGCAGAAACCGAATGAAACCTTGAGAGACTATATCCAGAGATGGATCACATTACACCATACAGTGGAGAATGTGTCAGATCACCAAGCAATCTATGCCTTCAAGGAAGGCATTAAGTATCGAGAGTTGAATCTGAAATTCGGTCAGACAGGAGATATGATTCTGACTCGGATGATGGAGATTGCCACCAAATACGCTAACGGCGAAGAGGAAGACCAACTCCGGAGTGGCAAGCACAAAACAGTCACCCAAGAAACCGAAGGAGGGAATTCCTGTCAGAAACAGAAGCAAAAGGCCGAACTAGCTGCTCTTGGTGAAGCTTTGGTTGTTGCCCAAGGAAAGTTCAAAGGAAAGCCCAAAGGGCCCTGGACCCCCAAAAAAGTTAAAGATCAAGATGGGAATGATGTGTTGGATTTACCGTGCCATATTCATACCAAAAAAGATGAAGAGGGGAATTTCATTTACCCTAAATACACCACTCGACAGTGTCGTCTCCTGATCCAGCAGTTCCGAGAGAAACAACCCAAGGAGAAGGAAAAGGAGTCGGACAGAGGTGAGGATAGGGAAGAAGATGATGATGGTTTTCCCAATGTCAATTCCACGCTGATGATTTTTGCTGATGTTGAAAGCAAAAGTCGACTGGAAGTTATTAACAGATAAGTAAACATGGTTGCTCCAACAACACCCAATTATCTGAAGTGGTCCCAGACTGCCATCACATTCGACCAGTCAGACCATCCAGCTCATATAGCCACCCCTGGGAGGCAAGCACTGGTGGTCGACCCAGTAGTTGAAGGCACTCGACTGACTAAAGTGCTGATGGATGATGGCAGTGGCCTGAATATCCTTTATGCTGAAACTTTGAAGGGAATGGGCATTCCGATGTCCAAGCTTAGTGAAAGCAACATGAGTTTCCACGGCGTTATACCTGGCAAGAAGGCTCAGTCACTCGGCCAGATCGCCCTTGATGTGGTTTCCAGTGATTCCAAGAATTACCGCAAGGAAAAGTTGACATTTGAGGTAGTGGATTTCAAGAGTGCTTACCATGCTATTCTGGGTAGGCCCGCTTATGCATGTTTTATGGCTCGACCATGTTACGTGTATCTCAAATTGAAGATGCCTGGTCCTAGAGGAGTAATCACTATCACTGGGAATCGGCAGAAGGAAGAAGAGTGCTTTCAAAAGGGCTAAAAAATTGCTGATGCACAAATGGCAGTAGTAGAACTGCAAGAATATCAGAAAAATGCAGATCCTAGTGATTTTCTGCGAGCCAAGAAGCCTGCCACAAATTCTGCATTTCAGTCGTCCGGTGAAATGAAGTCGATTCATATTCACCCGACCGATCCCAATGCTTCTCCGACCCATATCTCAACAACACTCGACAACAAATAGGAAGAAGCGCTCATCCAGTTCCTCCGTGAGAACTGGGACATCTTTGCATGGAAACCTTATGACATGCCGGGTGTACCCAGGGGACTGGCTGAGCATCGTTTGCGAGTCGACCCAAAAGTAAAACCATTCAAGGAACATCTCCGACGGTCCGCTGTCCAGAAAAGAAAAGCAATTGGTGAGGAAGTGGCTTGGCTCCTGGCAGCCGAGTTCATCCGAGAAATCTACCACTCCGAGTGGCTCGCCAATGTTGTCATGGTCCCCAAGAAGGACGATTCACTTCGCATGTGCATTGACTTCAAGCATATCAATCGGGCCTGCCCGAAAGATCATTTTCCTCTCCCCCGCATCGACTAAATCATCGACTCAACTGCGGGGTGTGAGCGTTTGTCTTTTTTGGACGCCTATTCCGGGTACCATCAGATCTAACTGTATGGACCTGATGAGATAAAAACGGCTTTCATCACTCCATTTGGATGCTTCTGTTATGTCACCATGCCATTCGGCTTGAAGAACACCGGAGCCACATTCATGAGGATGATCCAAAAGTGTTTGCTCACTCAAATCAGTCGGAATGTGGAAGCATACATGGATGACATTGTGGTCAAGTCATGTAAAGGTTCCGACCTGCTGGCTGACCTTGCTGAAACCTTTGCCAATCTCAGAAGATATGGTATCAAGCTTAATCCATCAAAGTGCACATTCGGAGTTCCTGGCGGAAAGTTACTCGGTTTCCTCGTTTCCGAACGAGGGATCGACGCTAACCCAGAGAAATTTGGTGCTATACTTCGAATGAAACACCCTGTGCGTGTGCACGATGTCCAGAAGCTTACTGGTTGTTTGGCCGCCTTGAGTCGATTCATTTCTCGCCTCGGTGAAAAGGCATTGCCTCTTTATCAACTGATGAAGAAGTCTGATAAGTTCGAGTGGACTTCCAAAGCCGATGCAGCGTTTGCAGAGCTCAAAGCCCTGCTTTTCAACCAACCGGTGCTTGCTGCACCAATCAACAAAGAGCCTTTACTGCTCTATATTGTAGCCACTGGACAAGTTGTCAGTACAGTACTCATGGTCGACTGGGAGGAAGAAGGAAAAGCCTATAAAGTTCAACACCCAGTATATTATGTTTCTGAAGTTTTGACTCCGTCGAAGCAAAGATATCCACATTATTAGAAGCTTGTTTATGGGATTTACATGACCATGAAGAAGGTTGCACACTATTTCTCTGATTATTCCATTATAGTCATTAGCGACTCTCCATTATCAGAGATTCTGAACAATAGAGATGCAACCGGCCGAGTGGCAAAGTGGGCGATTGAACTCCTTCCCCTGGACATCAAATTTGAGGCAAATAAAGCTATCAAGTCCCAAGCAATAGCTGATTTCCTCGCCGAGTGGATCAAACATCAACTTCCGGCCCAAATTCACTCGGAGCATTGGACCATGTTCTTCGATGGGCCCAAGGTGCTGAATGGTTCCGGTGCTGGGGTGGTGTTGGTATCCCCCTGTGGTGACAAACTCAGCTATGTTCTCCAGATTCACTTTGATTCCTCCAACACTGAAGCTGAATATGAAGCACTTTTGTACGGGTTGCGTATGGCCATTTCACTCGGCGTCCGTCGCCTCATGGTCTATGGCGACTCGGATTTAGTGGTCAATCAGGTGATGAAGGAGTGGGACGTCAGAAGCCTAGCTATGACTGGTTATTGCAATGCAGTGAGAAAGTTAGAAAAGAGGTTTGAGGGGTTAGAGCTCCATCACATCCCTCGACTGAAAAATCAAGCAGCCGATGATCTGGCAAAGATAGGCTCCAAAAGGGAAGCCATTCCTAGCAATGTGTTCCTGGAGCATATCCATACACCTTCAGTTCAAGAAGATCCCTTCACTGAAGAGCCCCCGCAGCCGAAGAGTGCCACCGATCCGACTGAAATCGAGGTTCCAGCCATGGTCGATTTGATTATGGAGGTTTTGGTCATCACCCCCGATTGGACAGTACCATATATCGCGTACATTATTAGAAAGAAACTCCCAGAGGATGAAGAAGAGGCTCGACAGATCGTCTATCGATCTAAAGCCTTTACTGTGATAAGAGGACAGTTGTTCAGAGAAAGTGTGACTGGAGTTTGCAAGAAATGCATAACACCTGAAGAAGGTCGAGTGATCCTCAATGACATCCACTCGGGGACCTGTGGTCACCATGCATCCTCTCGGACCATTGTGGCCAAAGCATATCGAGCGGGATTTTACTGGCCACGGGAAAATGACATGGCAAAAGAAATAGTCGACAAATGTGAAGGTTGCCAGTTTTACTCCAACATGTCTCACAAGCCTGCGTCGGCCCTGAGACCATTCCACTCATCTAGCCCTTTGCTGTTTGGGGATTGGACATGGTTGGACCTCTGAGGACTAGTAGGAGTGGATTCACTCATGTGCTTGTAGCAGTCGACAAGTTCACCAAGTGGATTGAAGCCAAGCCTATCAAGAACCTTGAAGCCATTACTGTTGTCAGCTTCATCAGAGAGTTAACATTCAGATATGGTGTTCCACATAGCATCATCACTGACAACGAGTCAAAATTCGATTCTGATGAGTTCAGAACTTTCTGTGCTTCCCAAGGTACTCGAGTCGACTATGCCTCAATCGCCCACCCCCAGTCGAATGGGCAAGCTGAAAGAGCAAATGGATTGATTCTCAAAGGACTGAAACCCCGACTGATGCGTGACCTCAAACACGTAGCAGGAGCCTGGGTCGATGAACTTCCATCAGTATTGTGGGGATTGAGGACAACTCCCAATCGGTCGACTGGCAGAACCCCCTTTTTCTTGGTTTATGGTGCCGAAGCTGTACTTCCGAGTGACTTGCTCCACAATGCGCCTCGAGTCGAGCTTTCCTTAGAAGAAGAAGAAGCCGAACAGGCACGACAAGATGCAGTCGATCTCCTGGAAGAAGAAAGAGAGATGGCCTTGATCCGATCAACCATCTATCAGCAAGACCTGCATCGATTCCATGCCAGAAACGTGAGGTGTCGAGCATTTCAAGAGGGAGACTTGGTTCTCCGAGTGGATCAGCAGAAACCTCACAAGCTTGCTCCTGCCTGAGAATGCCCCTTCGTTGTCACCAGAGTGCTCCACAATGGAGCGTACCACCTCTACAACGTCGAGCACAAGAAAGATGAGCCGCGAGCTTGGAATGCGGAGCTGCTCCGCCGCTTTTATACTTAAGCACTCAGTCTATTGGGATGTAATAAGAAGCACCTTTGTAGTTTGTTTATCAAAGACAAGAGTTTTTACAATCTTCTAAAATGATTGTCGATTGCTTACGCTTGTTTATGAAATCCCCCAGTGGGTGGCTTAGTCCCGAATCCGTTTCGCCTAAGTTGAAAAAAATCCTACCGAGTGATGAGCAAGCCTCTCACTCGGGGGCTTAGCTGCAGTCCAGTACTCGCCTAATTTGAAAAAAATCCTACCGAGTGATGAGCAAGCCTCTCACTCGGGGGCTTAGCTGCAGTCCAGTACTCGCCTAAGTTGAAAAAATCCTACCGAGTGATGAGCAAGCCTCTCACTCGGGGGCATAGCTGCAGTCCAGTACTCGCCTAAGTTGAAAAAATCCTACCGAATGATGAGCAAGCCT
>NC_041384.1:241516049-241550104 GCF_002162155.2 Triticum dicoccoides | reverse complement strand
AGGACGACGAGGTGCAGGTCGATTGCAAGCCTCTCCTCAGAGCTGCACCACAAGTACATAGTGTGCTCCATCCCTATCTGCAAGGATGACGAGGTGCAGGTCGATTGCAAACCTCTCCTCAGAGCTGCGCCACAAGTACAATGTGCGCTCCATCCCTATCCGCAAGGACGACAAGGTGCAGGTTGATTGCAAACCTCTCCTCAGAGCTGTGCCACAAGTACAATAAGCACTCCATCCCTATACGCAAGGACGACGAGGTGCAGATCAACTGGGATATCTCCCTCAGAGTTGCATCTCAAAGAATATTCCGAGTGAAGAATAAGTTCCGCTCGATGGCGAATGCAAGCACATGCAGAAGACAAACCAAGATCGGATAAAATCACAAAAGTTTCAGGACGAAGATAAAAGTACTCGAGCGTCAGGCCCGAAGGAGTTTAACGGTTACAAAAACCACTCAGCATTCCGAGGCAAATTTAAAGCAAGTTCAAGTATCAAGTTTGTTCACTCGGCAGGAGGAGGACTCACAGGCTCGACGAACTCGTCCAAATCAATCCTGTCAGCGATCCGAGTGGCAGCAGCAATGAAAGTCTCCATGAAGGACTCGAAGTCGTGCCTTTTTGTGTTGATGACCATGAAGGACTGGAGGGTCTTCTCGTGCCTCTTTGCAGTGGACCCTGACCAGTGACAAAGCCACGTCAGCACCGCATCGAGCAGAGGACTTCTTCCATTCCTGCACTCGACCGAGGACCTCATTGAGCCGAGTCATCAGAGACTCGAGATCATTCTGAAGAGTTGCCCTTGGCTAGAGCGATGAGTCGATGCGTGAAACGACCACCTTCAGACGAGCAAGATAACTTGTAACACTGGTGACGCGGGATTCCAGTCGAAGCACATTCATGGCAGCCTCGTCGCCGACTGGAGAAAGGATAGGGTCCAAGCCCGTCTCGATCCGTCTAGTCTCTTCTTCAAAGTTTTGGCAGAATTCTGCAGAGTCAAGGAGTTAATGAGTCGACTGGTCGGGACTAACTTGCAAACAGTCAAACAATCGGGTAAAAGGGGGTACCTTCGAGCATAAGAAAGAGTTTCTTGGCGAGAGCTTTCAGACAAGCCTCCGAATCGTTCCTCCTACGAGTCATGCTTTCCAGCTGGTCGTTCAGAGCCACTTTATCTTTTTTCAGACGAGTCGCCTCTCGATTGGATTCAGTGAGAGACGACTTCAACTTGTTGATTTCTTCCTCTAGCGCTCCTACCGAAGCCAGTTTCTGGTCAGTAATAATCCCCAAGTGCAAGGAATCATCGTAGCAATTTCCAAAGGTGGAAGTGATAAGTATGGATTGTCGAACCCACAAGGAGATAAAGGTAAGATCAATATTCTCTCAAGCCCTATCTGCCAGTGATATGACTCTACGTACACCGAACGTTTGCTTCCAACTAGCAACGAGAAATAAAACTATGCTGTGGGTATGAAGAGGATAACTTTGTATGATATCGGAGAGATAAAATATAAAAGTAGGTGATGTTATCATAAAGTTAGAATATATTACTAAATATTATAAATAGCGAGTGTGGAATAATGGTGGATCAGTATGCGGAATTGTCCTAGGCAATCATTAACAAGACCGGTAATCACTATTGCAGTTTCATATGAGGGAGATGTTGGAAATATTCCCTAGAGGCAATAATAAAATGGTTATTATTATATTTCCTTGTTCATGGTAACTGTCTATTGTTCATGCTATAATTGTGTTATCCGGAAATCGTAATACATTGAATACATAGACCACAACATGTCCCTAGTGAGCCTCTAGTTAACTACCTCGTTGATCAATAGATAGTCATGGTTTCTTGACTATGGACATTGGATGTCATTGATAACGGGATCACATCATTAGGAGAATGATGTGATGGACAAGACCCAATCCTAAGCATAGCTCAAGATCGTGTAGTTCGTTTGCTAGAGCTTTTCCAATGTCAAGTATCATTTCCTTAGACCATGAGATCGTGTAACTCCCGGATGCCATAGGAGTGCTTTGGGTGTACCAAACGTCACAACGTAACTGGGTGACTATAAAGGTATACTACAGGTATCCCCGAAAGTATCTGTTGGGTTGACATGGATCGAGACTGGGATTTGTCACTCCGTATGACGGAGAGGTATCTCTGGGCCCACTTGGTAATGCATCATCATAATGAGCTCAATGTGACCAAGTGTTTGGTCATGGGATCATGCATTACGGTATGAGTAAAGTGACTTGCCGGTAATGAGATTGAACGAGGTATTGGGATACCGACGAACGAATCTCGGGCAAGTAACGTACCGATTGACAAAGGGAATTGAACACGGGATTGATTGAATCCTCGACATCGTGGTTCATCCGATGAGATCATTGTGGAACATGTGGGAGCCAACATGGGTATCCAGATCCCGCTGTTGGTTATTGACCGGAGAGTCATCTCGGTCATGTCTGCGTGTCTCCCGAACCCGTAGGGTCTACACACTTAAGGTTTGGTGATGCTAGGGTTGTAGAGATATTAGTATGCGGTAACCCGAAAGTTGTTTGGAGTCCCGGATGAGATCCCGGACGGTCCGGAGGTGAAGATTTATATATAGGAAGTCCAGTTTCGGCCATCGGGAAAGTTTCTGGGGTAATCGGTATTGTACCGGGACCACCGGAAGGGTTCCGGGGGTCCACCGGGTGGGGCCACCTATCCCGGAGGGCCCCATGGGCTGAAGTGGGAGGGGAACCAGCCCTTGGTGGGCTGGTGCACCCCCCATGGGCCTCCCCCTGCGCCTAGGGTTGGAAACCCTAGGGGTGGAGGGCGCCCCACTTGGCTTGGGGGGCAAGTCCCCCTTGGCCGCCGCCCCCCTTGGAGATCCCATCTCCTAGGGCTGGCGCCCCCCCCCTAGGGGCCCTATATATAGTGGGGGGGAGGGAGGGAAGCCGCACCCAAGTCCCTGGCGCCTCCCTCTCCCCTCGTAACACCTCTCTCTCTCTCTCTCTCTCTCTCCCTCTCTCGTTGGAGCTTGGCGAAGCCCTGCCGAGATCACCGCTACTTCCAACACCACGCCGTCGTGCTGCTGGATCTCAATCAACCTCTCCTTCCCTTGCTGGATCAAGAAGGAGGAGACGTCTTCCCTACAGCACGTGTGTTGAACGCGGAGGTGCCGTCCATTCGGCACTTGGTCATCGGTGATTTGGATCACGACGAGTACGACTCCATCAACCCCGTTCACTTGAACGCTTCCGCTCGCGATCTACAAGGGTATGTAGATGCACTCCCCTTTCCCTCGTTGCTAGATGACTCCATAGATTGATCTTGGTGATGCGTAGAAAATTTTAAAATTCTGCTACGTTCCCCAACAGTGGCATCATGAGCTTGGTCTATGCGTAGTTTCTATGCATGAGTAGAACACAAGTTGTTGTGGGCGTTGATTTTGTCAATTTACTTGCCGTTACTAGTCTTATCTTGATTTGGCGGCATCGTGGGATGAAGCAGCCCGGACCAACCTTACACGTACGCTTACATGAGACTGTTTCCACCAACTGACATGCACTAGTTGCATAAGGTGGCTAGCGGGTGTCTGTCTCTCCCACTTTAGTCGGATCGGATTCGATGAAAAGGGTCCTTATGAAGGGTAAATAGAAATTGGCATATCACGTTGTGGTTTTGGCATAGGTAAGAAACATTCTTGCTAGAAACCTATAGCAGCCACGTAAAAAATTTGCAACAACAATTAGAGGACGTCTAACTTGTTTTTGCAGCATGTGCCATGCGATGTGATATGACCAAAAGGATGTGATGAATGATATATGTGATGTATGAGATTGATCATGTTCTTGTAATAGGAATCACGACTTGCATGTCGATGAGTATGACAACCGGCAGGAGACATAGGAGTTGTCTTAATTTATTTATGACCTGCGTGTCAACATAAATGCCATGTAATTACTTTACTTTATTGCTAAACTGTTAGCCATAGTAGTAGAAGTAATAGATGACGAGACAACTTCATGAAGACATGATGATGGAGATCATGATGATGGAGATCATGCTGTCATGCCGGTGACGATGATGATCATGGCGCCCCGAAGATGGAGATCAAAAGGAGCAAATGATATTGGCCATATCATGTCACTATTTGATTGCATTTGATGTTTATCATGTTTTTGCTTCTTATTTGCTTAGAACGACAGTAGTAAATAAGATGATCCCTCACAATAATTTCAAGAAAGTGTTCCCCCTAACTGTGCGCCGTTGCGAAAGTTCGTTGTCTCGAAGCACCATATGATGATCGGGTGTGATAGATTCTAACGTTCACATACAACGGGTGTAAGCCAGATTTACAGATGCAAAAACACTTAGGTTGACTTGATGAGTCTAGCATGTACAGACATGGCCTCGAAACACAAGAGACCGAAAGGTCGAACATGAGTCGTATGGAAGATACGATCAACATGGAGATGTTCACCGATGATGACTAGTCCGTCTCACGTGATGATCGGACACGGTCTAGTTGAGTCGGATCTTGTATCACTTAGATGACTAGAGGGATGTCTAATCTGAGTGGGAGTTCATTAAATAATTTGATTAGATGAAGTTAATTGTCATGAGCTTAGTCTAAAAACCTTTGCAAAATGTCTTGTAGATCAAATGGCCAACACTCATGTCAACCTCAACTTCAACGCGTTCCTAGAGAAAACCAAGCTGAAAGATGATGGCAGCAACTATACGGACTGGGTCCGGAACCTGAGGATCATCCTCATAGCTGCCAAGAAAGCATATGTCCTAGAAGCACCGGTAGGTCAAGCACCCATCCCAGAGAACCAAGACGTTATGAACGCTTGGCAGTCACGTGCTGATGATTACTCCCTCGTTCAGTGTGGCATGCTTTACAGCTTAGAACCGGGGCTCCAAAAGCGTTTTGAGCAACACGGAGCATATGAGATGTTCGAAGAGCTGAAAATGGTTTTCCAAGCTCATGCCCGGTCGAGAGATATGAAGTCTCTGACAAGTTCTACAGTTGTAAGATGGAGGAAAATAGTTCTGTCAGTGAGCACATACTCAAAATGTCTGGGTTGCACAACCGCTTGTCCCAGCTGGACATTAACCTCCCGGACGAGGCGATCATTGACAGAATGCTTCAGTCGCTCCCACCTAGCTACAAGAGCTTTGTGATGAACTACAATATGCAGGGGATGGTGAAAACTATTCCTGAAGTATTTTCAATGCTGAAATCAGCGGAGGTGGAAATCAAAAAGGAACATCAAGTGTTGATGGTCAATAAAACCACTAGTTTCAAGAAAGGCAAGGGTAAGAAGAACTTCAAAAAGGATGGCAAGGGAGTTGCCGTGGCCGGTAAACTAGTTGCCGGGAAGAAGTCAAAGAATGGACCCAAACCTGAGACTGAGTGCTTTTATTGCAAGGGAAAGGGACACTGGAAGCGGAACTGCCCCAAATACTTAGCAGACAAGAAGGCCGGCAACACTAAAGGTATATGTGATATACCTGTAATTGATGTGTACCTTACCAGTACTCATAGTAGCTCCTGGGTATTTGATACCGGTGCGGTTGCTCATATTTGTAACTCAAAACAGGAGCTGCGGAATAAGCGGAGACTGTCGAAGGACGAGGTGACGATGCGCGTCAGGAATGGTTCCAAGGTCGATGTGATCGCCGTCGGCACGCTACCTCTATATTTACCTACGGGATTAGTTTAAAACCTCAATAATTGTTATTTAGTGGTAGCTTTGAGCATGAACATTGTATCTGGATCTCGTTTAATACGAGATGGCTACTCATTTAAATCTGAGAATAATGGTTGTTCTATTTATATGAGAGATATGTTTTATGGTCATGCTCCGCTGGTCAATGGTTTATTCTTAATGAATTTCGAATTTGATGAAACACAAGTCTGAGACCTTTGAAAAGTTCAAGGAATTTCAGAATGAGGTAGAGAATCAACGTGATCAAAAGATAAAATTCTTACGATCAGATCATGGGGGAGAATATTTAATTCACGAATTTGGTATGCACTTAAGGAAATGTGGAATCGTTTCACAACTCACGCCGCCTGGAACACCTCAGCGTAACAGTGTGTCCGAACGTCGTAATCGCACTCTATTGGATATGGTGCGATCTATGATGTAACTCACTGATTTACCGCTATCATTTTGGGGATACGCTCTAGAGACAGCTACATTCAGTTTAAATAGGGCACCGTCTAAATCCGTTGAGACGACACCGTATGAATTATGGTTTGGGAAGAAACCTAAGCTGTCGTTTCGAAAAGTTTGGGGATGCGATGCTTATGTCAAGAAACTTCAACCTGAAAAGCTCGAACCCAAGTCGGAAAAATGCGTCTTCATAGGATACCCTAAGGACACCATTGGGTATACCTTCTACCTCAGATCCGAAGGCAAGATCTTTGTTGCCAAGAATGGGTCCTTTTTGGAGAAATAGTTTCTCTTGAGAGAAGTAAGTGGGAGGAAAGTAGAACTCGATGAAGTACTGCCTCTTGAACCGGAAAGTAGCGCAGCTCAGGAAGATGTTCCTGTGGTGCCTGCATCGACTAGAGAGGAAGTTAATGATGATGATCAAGGTACTTCGGATCAAGTTGCTACTGAACTTCGAAGGTCCACAAGGACACGTTCCACACCAGAATGGTATGGCAACTCTGTCCTGGAAATCATGTTGTTAGACAACGGTGAACCTTCGAGCTATGAAGAAGCAATGGCGGGCCCATATTCCAAGAAATGGCTTGTAGCCATGCAATTCGAGATAGGATCCATGTATGAAAACAAAGTATGGACTTTGACAGACTTGCCCGATGATCGGCGATCGATAGAGAATAAATGGATCTTTAAGAAGAAGACGGACGCGGATGGTAATATTACCATCTATAAGGCTCGACTTGTCGCTAAGGGTTATCGACAAGTTCAAGGGGTTGACCACGATGAGACCTTCTCACCCGTAGCGAAGCTGAAGTCTGTCCGAATCATGTTAGCAATTGCCGCATACTATGATTATGAGATATGGCAAATGGACATCAAAACGGCATTTCTTAACGGCTTTCTTAAGGAAGAATTGTATATGATGCAGCCGGAAGGTTTTGTCGATCCTAAGTATGCTAACAAGGTATGCAAGCTCCTGCGCTCCATCTATGGGCTGGTGCAAGCATCTCGGAATTGGAACATTCGCTTTAATGAAATGATCAAAGTGTTTGGGTTTATGCAGACTTATGGAGAAGCCTGCATTTACAAGAAAGTAAGTGGGAGCTCTGTAGCATTTCTCATATTATATGTGGATGACATACTTTTGATGGAAAATGATATAGAACTTTTGGACAGTATTAAGGCCTACTTGAATAAGTGTTTTTCAATGAAGGACCTTGGAGAAGCTGCTTACATATTAGGCATCAAGATCTATAGAGATAGATCAAGACGCCTCATAGGTCTTTCACAAAGCACATACCTTGATAAGATATTGAAGAAGTTCAATATGGTTCAGTCCAGGAAGGGGCTCTTGCCTGTGTTGCAAGGTGTTAAATTGAGCTCAGCTCAATGTCCGACCACGACAGAAGATAGAGAAAAGATGAGTGTCGTCCCCTATGCCTCAGCCATAGGGTCTATCATGTATGCCATGCTGTGTACCAAACCTGATGTAAACCTTGCCGTGAGTTTGGTAGGAAGGTACCAAAGTAATCCCGGCACGGAACACTGGACAGCGGTCAAGAACATCCTGAAGTACCTGAAAAGGACTAAGGATATGTTTCTCATATATGGAGGTGACGACTAGCTCGTTGTAAAGGGTTACGTCGACGCTAGCTTCGACACATATCTGGATGACTCTAAGTCACAATCCGGATACGTGTATATTTTGAATGGTGGGGCAGTAAGCTGGTGCAGTTGCAAGCAAAGCGTCATGGCGGGATCTACATGTGAAGCGGAGTACATGGCAGCCTCGGAGGCAGCGCATGAAGCAATCTGGATGAAGGAGTTCATCACCGACCTAGGAGTCATACCCAATGCGTCGGGGCCAATCACTCTCTTCTGTGACAACACTAGAGCTATTGCCCTTGCCAAGGATCCCAGGTTTCACAAGAAGACCAGGAACATCAAGCGTCGCTTCAACTCCATTCGTGAAAATGTTCAAGATGGAGACATAGATATTTGCAAAGTACATACAGATCTGAATGTCGCAGATCCGTTGACTAAACCTCTTCCGCGAGAAAAACATGATCAACATCAGAACTCTATGGGTGTTCGATTCATCACAATGTAACTAGATTATTGACTCTAGTGCAAGTGGGAGACTATTGGAAATATGCCCTAGAGGCAATAATAAAATGGTTATTATTACATTTCCTTGTTCATGGTAATTGTCTATTGTTCATGCTATAATTGTGTTATCCAGAAATCATAATACATGTGTGAATACATAGACCACAACATGTCCCTAGTGAGACTCTAGTTAACTAGCTCATTGATCAATAGATAGTCATGGTTTCCTGACTATGGACATTGGATGTCATTGATAACGGGATCACATCATTAGGAGAATGATGTGATGGACAAGACCCAATCCTAAGCATAGCACAAGATCGTGTAGTTCGTTTGCTAGAGCTTTTCCAATGTCAAGTATCATTTCCTTAGACCATGAGATCATGTAACTCCCGGATGCCGTAGGAGTGCTTTGGGTGTACCAAACGTCACAACATAACTGGGTGACTATAAAGGTATACTACAGGTATCCCCGAAAGTATCTGTTGGGTTGACACGGATCGAGACTGGCATTTGTCACTCCGTATGACGAAGAGGTATCTCTGGGCCCACTCGGTAATGCATCATCATAATGAGCTCAATGTGACCAAGTGTTTGGTCACGGGATCATGCATTACGGTACGAGTGAGCTGACTTGCCGGTAATGAGATTGAACGAGGTATTGGGATACCGACGATCGAATCTCGGGCAAGTAACGTACCGATTGACAAAGGGAATTGAATATGGGATTGATTGAATCCTCGACATCGTGGTTCATCCGATGAGATCATCGTGGAACATGTGGGAGCCAACATGGGTATCCAGATCCCGCTGTTGTTTATTGACCGGAGAGTGGTCTCGGTCATGTCTGCGTGTCTCTCGAACCCGTAGGGTCTACACACTTAAGGTTCGGTGACGCTAGGGTTGTAGATATATTAGTATGCGGTAACCCGAAAGTTGTTTGGAGTCCCGGATGAGATCCCGGACGTCACGAGGAGTTCCGGAATGGTCCGGAGGTGAAGATTTATATATAGGAAGTCCAGTTTCAGCCATCGGGAAAGTTTCGGGGGGTAATCGGTATTGTACCGGGAGCACCAGAAGGGTCCCGGGGGTCCACCGGGTGGGGCCACCTATCTCGGAGGGCCCCATGGGCTTAAGTGGGAGGGGAACCAGCCTCTGGTGGGCTGGTGCGCCCCCCATGGGCCTCCCCCTGCGCCTAGGGTTGGAAACCCTAGGGTTGGGGGGCGCCCCACTTGGCTTGGGGGGCAAGTCCCCCTTGGCCGCCGCCCCCCTTGGAGATCCCTTCTCCTAGGGTGTGGGGACCCCGACTCATAAGTCGTGCTCACCGAATGCACGTGTACAGTGATCCCAGAGATCAATGTTCACTGAACACACAGAAGCTGAATATCAAGAGTCTTACATCCATACATACCGTATTACACAAGTAGGACCATTATGGTCAAGTCTTGAGTATAGCATCGCAGCGGAAATCTTCGTTGACAACTTGGACCCATGCCATCTGCCTTAACCCTACAGGCATTCTGACTGGGAAGCGTCCTAGCTCGCATGTTCGTCACCAAAGAAATCTTCATCTTACTCCTGTTCTTTCATGCCTGGCCGATAAAATAACCAGTGGCAAGCCAATGAGTACTTTGAATGTAGTCGCAAGCAACCCAAGGGTGATAAAAGAATAATTATGCAAGGCACTACTGCTAATTTTGGCATTTTTGTGGAAAGCTAGTTTTTCTCATGCAAGTATGATCAACATTTATCAAGAATATGAATGCGTCTGCAACAAGTATCAAGAGGTTACAGACATCAACATCGAGAGAGAGTTATGAACAACTTATGCTCAAGCTCATCGTGACTTACTCACGAATCACGTCAATATTTTTACCAAACCGTGTTGTTTGTCAGAAACATATGGACGTAGTCTAAGCAGCACCACCCAACTGTCCTTGACCGTGGACACGGCTATTCGAATAGTTTTGCACTCTGCAGAGGTTGCACACTTTACCCACAAGATCCGGGGAACTTCCGTGTCATCCACGACCCGTGGTACCTCAAGTACCCAGGGTAAGCACCTGATCACTATCTTTCCCTAGACAATACTAACATAGAGTCCACTCGATTGGTAGTAACCCCCGTGCCCAACATTTCACAAGTTAAAATTGTGGAGCCTTGCTCCCATATTCATCACATACCACTGGCACGGGGTACCAACGGTGTGTCCGGTGCCCCATAAAAATGTTCTTGGCCGCCCTACCTGGCACGACCCCATCCCGAGAGAGAGCACCAACTCTCCCCCGTCACTTGTAATGCAGGCTCCAAGCTAGTATCGACCTAGGTAATCAATAATGCCCTTTCCCATACAAGGGTAGAGTGGTTGCGCATGTAAGGTTGGGACAATCGACAAATCTTAAATCTAATCCGTCTCTATAAACAACACTTTTATCGAGCCTCGGTACACTACCTCTCCACCAAGTAGTGACCTAGTTCATCATCATCTCCCAGGGGCATTAGTGGCACCCACTGGGCTTTTTGCAAGTATGTCAAACCACACTTGTTTCTTTCCATGCATAACCCTGACCCACTTTGAGTAGCCATTTACTATAGCATATTTCTACAACCGACCAACACAACTCTAAGCAAGGGCAGAGTCATGAACAATGCAAGTATCAATGGAGTATGCAACGGAGGCAAGCCTAGCAAGGTTGCCATTCAAGGTATATCATGCACTCAGTGAAGCAACAAAAATGCCATCATGATGCAAAATGGTTCATCATGGTCAAAGGGCTGCTTGCCTGTTTTAACAAAGTCTTCGAGGTCTTCAAATATCTCTGGTCCAACTCCAAGCATTTCGTCTACTTCGTCAATTATCATTGAAAGCAACCATAATAAGCAACACAACAAGGCAGAAAATAAAAGTGCTCTAAAAATATGAAGTTGACTTTTCTAGGACTCCCCTGGTTATATGAAAAATAACCAGAGTGGTTTCATTGGAATCGGATCAATGGTTATTTCTGAACATTTCAATATGATAGAATCAAGGGGTTTATGGATTTGCAAGAGATGTACAGAAATATTATTTTGAAAAATGAGCAAAGATACCTATTTCACAAGGCATGATTTTAGAAGCATCTAGGAGTTGGTTTCACTGGATTTGGAGTTCAAATGATTTTCCTATGAATTTGCAAAGTTGACAAATATGAAGAAATGGCTCATTATTTTGTGAGGCACAGAAAGTATTAATAAAAATGTTCATAAACTAAGTTAGGAACCTAGAAGCATCTAAGAATTTGAATAATTGCATTTGGATCAAATTTGAGCCCTCTGTGACTTTCTAAAGTTTATCACAGAATTAAGAAAATTGGGATTTACTAAATAAGTGTGAAGGAAACTTCTCTGGAAAAATGTGCAAGCTCCTCTATGAGGTAGGGAATGATTTATAGAGTCACTAGAAATTTGAATCACTAGATTTGGAGTTCATTTGAATATTTGGGAGCTTTTACAATTTTATCTGGAAATCAAAAGATAAAAAGGGGTATTACCCTTATCCTGCGCCCCGGGCGGGAGATAGCAGTGGGCCGGCCCAGCGGCTCAGCTGCGCTGGCGATAGGGGGGTGATGTCAAGGACGGCTCCTCGTGAGGGCACTTTCGCCATGGAAACGCGTGAGTAGCACGGCCCGCCTCCACTTACGCGAGCAAGAAGGCGCGCGGTGGAGTTTTAAACCTAACAGGCAGGGCCCCCTGTCAGGATGTGAGGCTGACCAACGGGCCCCACGGCCGTTGTCGTCAACCTCCGTCCAGAGAGGACGGCGAGCTCACCGGCGGTGATTCCGGGCACGGCGAGGCGAACAGGTGGCACCGACGTGTTCAGCGTCGAAGCACACTTCGGGTGGAGGTGGTGACGGTCGCCGGGGAGCAGTGGTTCGCCGGCGACCAAGAAGCCGGCGGCAAGGCTCCGGGAGGTGGATGGATAGCTCACTCCGGGCTGAAATCGAAGCGGTGCAAGAAGAGGAACGAGTCAGTGGAGTCTTCTGGCTCCAGATCGAGAGAAAGGGGAGGCGGAGGAGGCTTATACCCCTGGATCGACAGCGACCCGAGGCGGCGGGGCTCGAGCTCGGGTGTCTCTGGGCATGAACTGGTGGTGCGGGTGGACGATTTGGAGTGGGAGAGAGCGAGTAGGAGCAAAAGGATGGCTCGGGGAGGCCTTTAAGTAGGCGAGCTATGGCTCACCATAGACCCGTGCGCCGGCGAGGTCGTTGCCGTTGCTGTGGGTCACGAGGGCGCGCGTGGGCATGTCTAGGGTGCTCATGGGTTCGGTCTAGAGCGAGGGAAAGAAGAGGAAGGAAGCAGGAGGGGCCAGAGGCGCCGCGCGTGTGAGGCGGCTCATTGAAGCTCTCGGGCGGCCCGCGTGCATGCGAGCAAGGGCAGCAGGAGGGAGAAGGAGGAGGGGGACAGAGGCGTAGTGTGCTGCGGACGTTGAGGAGCATCGGCTGGCGTGAGGGGGAGAGCCGAGGTGGCCGGAGGTGGTTGGCAGGGGGCGGCTATAGTGCGGGAGTGCACTGTAGCGAGCTCCAGAGCGTGCAAATGGCCGGCATGCCATTTTTTGGCAAAGTGGGCACGACCAAGCATGTCTGGTAGCTCTAGGGAGGAGTAAATAATGTGGGGAAAGCCTTGGATGCCTTGGGTGGCCACTAGAGTGAGGAGGGAGGTGAGGAAGAGGGGTTCAAGGGCTGTCCATAGGGGTAAAAGAGGTGGTTTCACCCCTCAATTATTGATCTGAGATGCAGCCATTGCTACTGGAGGTAGAAGAGGTCTAGGAGGGGCTGTGGTAAAAAGTGGAGGCCATGGAGAAGAGTGGAAGAGGTCAAAATAGGGGTTTTAGTAAAATGGCAGAAGGTGTTTGATGCTTGTTTGGTTAAGCAAGTGAACTCCATTTGGCAGGAGACTCCACAGGGTGAAATTGCACATATAATTAGGGCCTTACACCCATCTGGAGATTATTTGGGCAAAGTTCACAATGTAACTTTTGTAAACCCTTGAAATTAGCAGAAATGAACTTGTGTAGATCTAGTTGAGCAAATCACTTCTACTTGATGCACCACTTGGTGTAGTGTCATCATTTGAGGATTTGAACATGTCCACGAAAATTCAGATCAAAAGGACACACTTGGCAATGTAGAGTTGTTCAAATTTGGTTCTGGACAGAAAGGGTTTTGAGGGGGTTTGATGATGTTTTCTTGATCTTCAAGGCAGGAGGCTTTGTTAGATCATCAAATATGTCATATGTGACATGCTAGAATTTTCTTGGATTTTTATGGAAATATTTCCTATAGAAATATTTCAAATCCTTGAAATGGGAAGAAATGGTTTTGTGAGGTTTTGTCCAATATTTTGATCATGACCATGTGTTTAAACTCATATATATGGAAAATATATGTCCACTGAGTTTCCCTGATTTTTCTCAAATATTTTTGAAACAATAAAATACTTTTTCCCTATTAAAGACCATTTCTGGACTTAAGAAAAAGCTTTTAAATAAAATAGGAAAATAACTTTTAAAATTATATTTTGTGGTTTCTGGGTATCCTATATCTAATAGGAGTCAAATATATTTTTGGAAAGATTTTTACTTCCCTTAATTAGGTACTTGCAGTGCAAACCTCAATTCAGGGGGTTTTTGGAAAACCAATTTTTGAAAATACTATTTGGCCTAATTATTTTGCAAGAGATTATTTTTATGTCCTATACACATGGCATGATCATTGGTTCAAGAGTTTGGAGCAAGGAGATGAAGTATAGGAGTTGGAGGATTTATTTGATTTTTAGAGCACTTGCAAACAACAGACAAAAATCCAATCAAGGCAAGGTCCAAAACACTCAAAAGTTTTTGTCAAACCACATTTTATCATGATTGTTAGATTAAGTGTTGTGGCATGAAAATCAGGGTGTGACAGACCTACCCCCCTTACAAGAATCTCGTCCTCGAGATTCCCAAACTAGGCGCGGGAAGGAATACAAAACTTAAATCTGCGGTACTCTTCACGTCCTCATAATGCTTCTGCTTCCGCGTGGTGCTCCATTTAACTTGAAGTACTTGATGATATGGCTTCGTGTATGACGTTCTTCTTGATCCAGGTTGCTAATGGGTAGCTTGCGGTAGGTTAGATTGGGCTAGGGGTCGATGGCTTGGTGGTCGATGCCCTCGTAGAGATCGGGCAAGTTAGGAAGTTGGAAACACTTTCGGGGTGTGATGCATGGAAAACGCTGTGCACAATGGGTAACTCAGGTGGTAACTCTAGCTGGTAGCCGTCTACTCTTCATCTTGAGGTGATCTCGGAGGGGGCTGATGAATCTTGGTGTGGGTTCCCTTGGCATGGAAATGCTTGGTCCCATTGAGAGAAGTGGCTTGCAGATACACCTGGTCTTGAACGCGGACGTTTATTTCTTGGCGATGGTGGTTGGTATAGTTCTTCCTCCTTGTCATGGCGGTCTTCAAATGTTTCTTCACCAGCTCAGTGATTCTTCTTCCGTCTTCGGGTAGACAAGTATGTTACCAAAATAAAGATGACAACTATCTTGTCTAAGCACTCCATGAAAACTTTGTTCACGGGGTACATAAATTAGGCTGGGGTATTGGTGGTGGTCATGGTTGAGTATGGTCCGAGGTGTTCTCGATTTAGAGTCAAGACCTATGGTAATGACCCGACCATGTTGTGGCTTAGTAGGGCTTAACAGTTTCAAGGATTCTAGTGTGCGAGTGAACATTTTATTATCTTATCCTTAAGCACGGTTTCTGAGATGCCAATGGTCTATCTAGTCCTTCAAACAAATAACCTTATACCATCGAAAGCATCATCTCGTATAGGCCAAATCCAATCATCACTCATGATTTACCAAAGTCTCAGATAATTCCTAAGGGTCACTGATACAGACTCATGAAGTCATTTGTCCTCTAATCCTATATCCTCAAATTGGTCTTCCTTATGGCATCGTCAGTTCTTGTGCTATATTAGGGTGACAATGTGCTTGCTCACTACGTCTACTAGTTCCATAATGAGCCCAGTGATAAGCAAGGTTACGGAGGCTTAACTGGTTCTCTTGCAATTCTGTGGGTCAAGCACATGGTTAAAGATTTCATATGGGGTATCTTGTGAAGTCTCGAAGGGTCTAGGAATGGGTTTCTAGTCTGGAGGTTCAAATATAACTCTACGGGGTTGCACTTGGTCGTGGAGATTGTAGCAGAAGTCTTCATTGCTAGTTGGTTGTTGAAGCAGAATCCTTGGTGTTGCCGATCTTCAATTCAGAGAGATGAGAGGGAAAGGTAGCATAGAGGAGGTGGGATGCCTAAAGGGGGTTCTATAGTGCAAGTATAAACAAACAGGTGCAAAAAGGGCCAAACACAAGCATTAAGATAAGGAAGGTGATATAGACGCGTACTTGTTGCCTAGGGCAAAAAGGGCGACTAATATCAAAACACAACAAATAAAAACAAGAAACACACAATCATGGTTCTATTCTAACCATCATATGGACTCGACTACGCATAGGGGGTACACGACTCATCCTACCCTAGGGGTTCTCGGATTCAGTAGTCGTGCTTTGCTTCGTGCCTTGTGCAGTCTTCTGGGTTTCCCTCAGGTGTTGCTACGTCTCTTTGTTCGATGAAACAATCCGGATTGAGCCTGAAGATTCTTCAACAACTTCTTGCCTGTTGAAGTGGTGGGGTGAAGGTGGCTTCTCGTAGCAGGCATTGACTCGATCTTCTGTTGTCTTCTTAATCATGACGATCCCTTTTTGTCTTCTAAGGCGTCGATGGTACCAACTGGGTGATCCTTTATGCAATGACCTTAACAAGGCATAGTAGAGGTCCAACATGTCGGTTATGTTGATGACAACATCGACACTGAGAGCGGGGGATGAAGAGAACCGTTTTCCTGCTCACTATAATGAGGCGGACCAAATGGCGAGGTTCTCATCCACCGGTGGTTGCCGATACAACAATGGTAAGGACATGGTTGCTCTATTAGCGATGTATATCGTGATCTTGCATATCTTACACCCTGATCGTCATAGGACAAGGTTGCATCATCCTGGGGCAAATTCAAAGGTTTCACCATCCTCTGGGTCTTCATGTCCTCATTCCTCGAAGACGTATCTTCTGTTGGCATCGTCTTGCTGTGGTGTCGCCAATATTGTATTCAGAAGAGGTGGGTGAGTGTTTGGCAAGGTGTACTCCCGCTAGGTTATTTACGAGGACTACAAGGAATCCCGTGGTCAGGGGCTTGAGGGTGTTAGCGACCGTTTGCAATAATTTTGAAGGGAAGAGATTGATGGGGAAAGTATACCTTAGTTTTCGAAGAACTGAGAAGGGAAGAGAACTATAGATAGTTTTGAAAACTAGTAATAGTTTTGGAAATAGTTTTACCTTAACTAACGACCATGCTAACTAAGGCTTCCTATAGTCAGGATGGCTCTGATACCAGCTCTGTGGGGACCCCGACTCATAAGTCGTGATCACCGAATGCACGTGTACAGTGATCCCAGAGATCAATGCTCACTGAACACACATAAGCTGAATATCAAGAGTCTTACATCCATACATACCGTATTACACAAGTAGGACCATTATAGTCAAGTCTTGAGTATAGCATCGCAGCGGAAATCTTCGTTGACAACTTGGACCCATGCCATCTGCCTTAACCCTACATGCATTCTGACTGGGAAGCGTCCTAGCTCGCATGTTCGTCGCCAAAGAAATCTTCATCTTACTCCTGTTCTTTCATGCATGGCCGATAAAATAACGAGTGGCAAGCCAATGAGTACTTTGAATGTACTCGCAAGCAACCCAAGGGTGATAACAGAATAATTATGAAAGGCACTACTGCTAATTTTGGCATTTTTGCGGAAAGCTAGTTTTTCTCATGCAAGTATGATCAACATTTATCAAGAATATGAATGCGTCTGCAACAAGTATCAGGAGGTTAAAGACATCAACATCGAGAGAGAGTTATGAACAACTTATGCTCAAGCTCATCGTGACTTCCTCACGAATCACATCAATATTTTTACCAAACCGTGTTGTTTGTCAGAAACATATGGACGTAGTCTAAGCAGCACCACCCAACTGTCCTTGACCGTGGACACGGCTATTCGAATAGTTTTACACTCTGCAGAGGTTGCACACTTTACCCACAAGATCCGGGGAACTTCCATGTCATCCACGACCCGCGGTACCTCAAGTACCCGGGGGAAGCACCCGATCACTATCTTTCCCTAGACGATACTAACATAGAGTCCACTCGATTGGTAGTAACCCCCGTGCCCAACATTTCACAACTTAAAATTGTGCAGCCTTGCTCCCATATTCATCACATACCACTGGCACGGGGTACCAACGGTGTGTCCGATGCCCCATAAAAATGTTCTTGGCCGCCCTACCTGGCACGATCCCGTCCCGAGAGAGAGCACCAACTCTCCCCCGTCACTTGTAATGCAGGCTCCAAGCTAGTATCGACCTAGGTAATCAATAATGCCCTTTCCCATACATGGGTAGAGTGGTTGCGCATGTAAGGTTGGGACAGTCGACAAATCTTAAATCTAATCCGTCTCTGTAAACAACACTTTTATTGAGCCTCGGTACACTACCTCTCCACCAAGTAGTGACCTAGTTCATCATCATCTCCCAGGGGCATTAGTGGCACCCACTGGGCTTTTTGCAAGTATGTCAAACCACACTTGTTTCTTTCCATGCATAACCCTGACCCACTTTGAGTAGCCATTTACTATAGCATATTTCTACAACCCACCAACACAACTCTAAGCAAGGGCAGAGTCATGAACAATGCAAGCATCAATGGAGTATGCAACGGAGGCAAGCCTAGCAAGGTTGCCATTCAAGGTATATCATGCGCTCAATGAAGCAACAAAAATGCCATCATGATGTAAAATGGTTCATCATGGTCAAAGGGCTGCTTGCCTGTTTTAAGAATGTCTTCGAGGTCTTCAAATATCTCTGGTCCAACTCCAAGCATTTCGTCTACTTCGTCAACTATCGTTGAAAGCAACCATAATAAGCAACACAAGAAGGCAGAAAATAAAAGTGCTCTAAAAATATGAAGTTGACTTTTCTAGGACTCCCCTGGTTATATGAAAAATAACCAGAGTGGTTTCATTGGAATTGGATCAATGGTTATTTCTGAACATTTCAATATGATAGAATCAAGGGGTTTATTGGTTTGCAAGAGGTGTACAGAAATATTATTTTGAAAAATGAGCAAAGATACCTATTTAACAAGGTATGATTTTAGAAGCATCTAGGAGTTGGTTTCACTGGATTTGGAGTTCAAATGATTTTCCTATGAATTTTCAAAGTTGACAAATATGAAGAAATGGCTCATTATTTTGTGAGGCATAGAAAGTATTAATAAAAATGTTCATAAACTAAGTTAGGAACCTAGAAGCATCTCGGAATTTGAATAATGCCATTTGGATCAAATTTGAGCCCTCTGTGATTTTCTAAAGTTTATCACAGAATTAAGAAAATTGGGATTTACTAAATAAGTGTGAAGGAAACTTCTCTGGAAAAATGTGCAAGCTCCTCTATGAGGTAGGGAATGATTTATAGAGTCACTAGAAATTTGAATCACTAGATTTGGAGTTCATTTGAATATTTGGGAGCTTTTACAACTTTATCTGGAAAAGAAAAGAGAAAAAGGGGTATTACCCTTATCCTGCGCACCGGGCGGGAGATAGAAGTGGGCTGGCCCAGGGGCTCAGCTGCGCTGGCGACAGGGGGGTGACGTTGAAGACGGCTCCTCGTGAGGGCGCTTTCGCCATGGAAATGCGGGAGTAGCGCGGCCCGCCTCCACTTACGCGAGCGAGCAGACGCGCGGTGGAGTTTTAAACCTGACAGGTAGGGCCCCCTGTCAGGATGTGAGGCTGACCGACGGGCCCCACGGCCGTCATCGTCACCCTCCGCCCAGAGAGGACGGCGAGCTCACCGGCGGTGATTCTGGGCACGGCGAGGCGAACAGGTGGCACCGACGTGTTCAGCGTTGAAGCACACTTCGGGTGGAGGTGGTGACGGTCGTTGGGGAGCAGTGGTTCGCTGGCGACCAAGAAGCCGGCTACGAGGCTTCAGGAGGTGGATGGATAGCTCACTCCGGGCTAAAATCGAAGCGGTGCAAGAAGAGGAACGAGTCAGTGGAGTCTTCTGGCTCCAGATCGAGAGAAAGGGGAGGCGGAGGAGGCTTATACCCCTGGATCGACGGCGACCCGAGGCGGCGGGGCTCGAGCTCGATCTCGTGCTCGGGCGTCTCTGGGCATGAACTGGTGGTGCGGGTGGACGATTTAGAGTGGGAGAGAGCGAGCAGGAGCAAAAGGATGGCTCGGGGAGTCCTTTAAGTAGGCGAGCTATGGCTCATCGTAGACCCGTGCGCCGGTGAGGTTGTTGCCGTTGCTGTGGGTCACGGGGGCGCGCGTGGGCATGTCTAGGGTGCTCATGGGTTCGGTCCAGAGCGAGGGAAAGAAGAGAGAGGAAGCAGGAGGGGCCAGAGGCGCCGCGCGTGTGAGGCCGCTCATTGGAGCTCTCGAGCGGCCCGCGCGCGTGCGAGCAAGGGTAGCAGGAGGGAGAAGGAGGAGGGGGACAGAGGCATAGCGTGCTGCGGACGTTAAGGAGCATCGGCTGGCGTGAGGGGGAGAGCCGAGGTGGCCGGAGGTGGTTGGCAGGGGGCGGCTATAGTGCGGGAGTGCACTGTAGCGAGCTCCAGAGCGTGCAAATGGCTGGCATGCCATTTTTTTGGCAAAGTGGGCACGGCCAAGCATGTCCGGTAGCTCTAGGGAGGAGTAAATAATGTGGGGAAAGCCTTGGATGCCTTGGGTGGCCACTGGAGTGAGGAGGGAGGTGAGGAAGAGGGGTGCAAGGGTTGTCCAGAGGGGTAAAAGAGGTGGTTTCACCCCTCAATTATTGATCTGAGTTGCAGCCATTGCTACTGGAGGTAGAAGAGGTCTAGGAGAGGCTGTGGTAAAAAGTGGAGGCCATGGAGAAGAGTGGAAGATGTCAAAATAGGGGTTTTAGTAAAATGGCAGAAGGTGTTTGATGCTTGTTTGGTTAAGCAAATGAACTCCATTTGGCAGGAGACTCCACAGGGTGAAATTGCACATATAATTAGGGCCTTACACCCATCTTGAGATTATTTGGGCAAAGTTCACAATGTAACTTTTGTAAACCCTAGAAATTAGCAGAAATGAACTTGTGTAGATCTAGTTGAGAAAATCACTTCTCCTTGATGCACCACTTGGTGTAGTGTCATCATTTGAGGATTTGAACATGTCCACAAAAATTCAGATCAAAAGGACACACATGGAAATGTAGAGTTGTTCAAATTTGGTTCTGGACAGAAAGGGTTTTGAGGGGGTTTGATGATCTTTTCTTGATCTTCAAGGCATTAGGCTTTGTTAGATCATCAAATATGTCATATGTGACATGCTAGAATTTTCTTGGATTTTTATGGAAATATTTCCTGTAGAAATATTTCAAATCCTTGAAATGGGCAGAAATGGTTTTGGGAGGTTTTGTCCAATATTTTGATCATGACCATGTGTTTAAACTCATATATATGGAAAATATACGTCCACTGAGTTTCCCTGATTTTTCTCAAATATTTTTGAAACAATAAAATAATTTTTCCCTATTAAAGACCATTTCTGGCCTTAAGAAAAAGGTTTTAAATAAAATAGGAAAATAACTTTTAAAATTATATTTTTGTGGTTTCTGGGTATCCTATATATAATAGGAGTCAAATATATTTTTGTAAAGATTTTTACTTCACTTAATTAGGTACTTGCAGTGCAAACCTCAATTCAGGGGGGTTTTGGAAAACTAATTTTTGAAAATACTATTTGGCCAAATTATTTTGCAAGAAATTATTTTTATGTCCTATACACATGGCATGATCATTGGTTCAAGAGTTTGGAGCAAGGAGATGAAGTATAGGAGTTGGAGGATTTATTTGATTTTTAGAGCACTTGCAAACAACATACAAAAATCCAATCAAGGCAAGGTCCAAAACACTCAAAAGTTTTTGTCAAACCACATTTTATCATGATTGTTAGTTTAAGTGTTGTGGCATGAAAATCAGGGTGTGACATAGGGCTGGCGCCCCCCTAGGGGCCCTATATATAGTGGGGGGGGGGGAGGGAGGGCAGCCGCACCCAAGTCCCTGGCGCCTCCCTCTCCCCTCATAACACCTCTCTCTCTCTCTCTCTCGTTGGAGCTTGGCGAAGCCCTGCCGTGATCACCGCTACTTCCACCACCACGCAGTCGTGCTGCTGGATCTCAATCAACCTCTCCTTCCCTTGCTGGATCAAGAAGGAGGAGACGTCTTCCGAACCGTACGTGTGTTGAACGCGGAGGTGTTGTCCGTTCGGCACTTGGTCATCGGTGATTTGGATCACGACGAGTACGACTCCATCAACCCCGTTCACTTGAACGCTTCCGCTCGCGATCTACAAGGGTATGTAGATGCACTCCCCTTTCCCTCGTTGCTAGATGACTCCATAGATTGATCTTGGTGATGCATAGAAAATTTTAAAATTATGCTACGTTCCCCAACAGGAGAGGCATAAGCTAACATTCTTTCTCTACTTGGATCATATGCACTTATGATTGGAACTCTAGCAAGCATCCGCAACTACTAAAGATCATTAAGGTAAAACCCAATCATAGCATTAAAGCATCAAGTCCTCTTTATCCCATACGCAACAACCCCCTTACTCGGGTTTGTGTTTCAGTCACTCACGCAACCCACTATAAGTGAATCATAAACGTATTGCAACACCCTACAGCGGGAATCCCTCACGCTTGCGCGACACGGAGGGCACCATAGGGCAGCACCAAAGTAAAACATACAACTCATACCAATCTAGATCATCAATCAACCCAAAGACAAAGGATATCTACTCAAAACATCATAGGATGGCAACACATCATTGGATCATAATATGTGCCATAAAGCACCATGTTCAAGTAGGGATTACAGCAGGGTGCGGGAGAGTGGACCGCGTAAAAGAGATGAGGATGGTGATGTTGATGAAGATGATCACCGCGGCGATGATTCCCCTCCCGATGGCACTCCGGTGCCACCGAGAGAGAGGAGGAGAGGTTCTCCCCCTTATGCTTCCTCCTCCATGGCCTCCCCCTAGATGGGGAGAGGTTCTCCCTCTGGTCCTTGGCCTTCATGGTGATGATGGCCCCTCTGGGATCCTCCTCCATGCCCTCCGGTGATGATGCCCCCCTCCGGCAGGGTGCCAAAGAGGACCTAGATTGGTTTTCGGTGGCTACGTAGGCTTCTGGCGGCGGTACTCCTGATCTAGGTTAATTTTCCGAGGTTTCTGTATTTATAGGAATTTTTGGCGTCGGTCTCACGTCAAGGAGGTGCCCAAGGTGTCCACGAGGCAGGGGCCCACGCCCAGGGGGGTGGGCGTGCCCCCCACTCTCGTGGACAGCCCGAGACTCTTCTGGCCCAACTCTTTTACTCCGGGGTCTTGTTTGGTCCATAAAAAATCGTCAAAAATTGGCACGTCAATTGGACTCCATTTGATATTCCTTTTTTGTAAAACTCAAAAACAAGGAAAAAAAGAAACTGGCACTGGTTAGTCCCAAAAACCATATAAAATAGCATATAAATGCATATAAAACATCCAAGGTTTATAATATAATAGCATGAATACTTCATAAATTATAGATACGTTGGAGAAGTATCAGCATCCCCAAGCTTAATTCCTGCTCGTCCTCGAGTAGGTAAATGATAAAAGAAATAATTTATGAAGTGTGAATGCTAGCAAGTGCATAAGTTTCATCAATGATAGTTCCAATCACTTTTTCTAGCGTCATTATATATCATAACAATAGCTCATTTTCATAAAACTTTTCATGATCAAGTAACAAGCTATTCACATGTTAATGTATAGATCATAAACTCTCTTGAAACTAACAAACTATATTCTCAGTCATCAAACAATTGCAATTCATCTTACTTTCAGGAAGGGTCTATGTCAGAGCTTTGATTTAGCAAACTCCACATACTCAACTATCATTTAGTCTTTCACAATTGCTGAGACTCACGTGATATTTATGGGTTCAAAGTTTTAATCGGACACAGAGAAAGATAGGGGCTTATAGTTTTGCCTCCCAAAGTTTTACCACAAGGGTAATGTCAACAACAATAGTTCATGAAAACTTACATCCAATTGGATATATATATCAGGATCTTTCCAACACAATGTGCTTGCCAAAGGATAAAATATAAAAAGGAAAGGTGAAGATCACCATGACTCTTTCATAATGGTAGAAGATAAAAGTAAAAGATAGGCCCTTCGCAGAGGGAAGCAGAGGTTGTCATGCGCTTTTATGGTTGGATGCACAAAATCTTAATGCAAAAGAATGTCACTTTATATTGCCACTTGTGATATGGACCTTTATTATGCAGTCCGTCGCTTTTATTTCTTCCACATCACAAGATCGTATAAAGCTTATTTTCTCCACATTAATAGATCATACATATTTAGAGGGCAATTTTTATTGCATGCACCGATGACAACTTACTTGAAGGATCTTACTCAATCCATAGGTAGGTATGGTGGACTCTCATGGCAAAACTGGTTTAAGGAATGTTTGGAAGCACAAGTAGTATCTCTACTTTGTGCAAAGAATTTTGCTAGCATGAGGGGGGAAAAGAAAGCTCAACATGTTGGATGATCCAAGACAATATACTTTATTTCAGATATAAGAAAACATAACCCATTATGTTGTCTTCCTTGTCCGACATCAACCTTTTAGCATGTCATATTTTAATGAGTGCTCACAATTATAAAAGATGTCCAAGATAGTATATTTATATGTGAAATCTCTCTTCCTTCAATATTCTTTCATGAATTGTTCAAGTGACCAATTCTATGTTTGCTAACTTTCAATAAGTTTACTACCTATACTTATTCTATGTGAAGTCATTACTCCCCATGGTATAAGCATATGAAACATATATAGATTCAGATTTATGATATTCAATTATTCAACCATTTACTCATAGGATATGCATGAAGCACGTGAGTAAATGACAAACTACTCCAAAAGATAATAGTGAAGGACACCGAGTAGTCAAATAATTAACTAGCCATGGGAGGATTCTTTTTCATTTAATATTTCAGATCCAATGATTTTATTCAAACGGCAAGTAAAATTGAAAATACGCTCCAAGCAAAACACATATCATGTGACGAATAAAAATATAGCTCCAAGTAAGGTATACTGATAGTTTTGAAGACGAAAGAGGGGATGCCTTCCGGGGCATCCCCAAGCTTAGGCGCTTGAGTCTTCCTTGAATATTACCTTGTGGTGCCTTGGGCATCCCCAAGCTTAGGTTCTTTCCACTCCTTATTCTCCTCATATCGATATCTCACCCAAAGCTTGAAAACTTCAATCACACAAAACTTAATGGAACTTCTGAGATAGGTTAGTATGATAAAGAGTAAACCATTCACCTTGGTACTGTCAAAGACAAAGATCATAATTGGTATCACACAATTCCTACTGTACCATATCATTTCTACAATTTTTATTGAGAAATATAAGTCATAGAAACTAGAAAACAAGCAAACTATGCAATGAAAACAGAATATGTTAGAAACAGAACAGTCTGTAATGATCTGAACACTAACTATACCTATTATACTCAAACAATTATGAAATAAATTGGTGTACTTGAGGAATTTGTCTATTAATCTTCTGCAAAAAGAATCAACCTAATCTCACTCTCCAATAAAAAATGGCGGCAAATCTCGTGAGCGCAAAGTTTCTGTTTTTTACAGCAAGATCACATTAACTTTCACCCAAGTCTTCCCAAAGGTCTTACTTGGCACTTTATTGAAACAAAAGCTATAAAACATTATGACTACAGTAGATTAATCATGATAACACACAAAAACATTAAGGGTAAATATTGGGTTGTCTCCCAACAAGCGCTTTTCTTTAATGCCTTTTAGCTAGGCATGGTGATTTCAATGATGCTCACATAAAAGATAAGAATTGAAACATAAAGAGAGCATCATGAAGAATATTACTAGCAAATTTAAACCTAACCCACTTCCTATGCCTAGGGATTTTGTGATTACACAACTTATGGGAACAAGAATCAACTAGCATAGGAAGGAAAAATAAGGATAACTTCAAACCTTTAAGCACATAGAGAGGAAACTTGATATTATTGCAAATCCTACAAGCATATATTACTCCATCATAATAATTTTCAGTAGAACCATGAATGAATTCAACAACATAACCATCACATAAAACATTCTTTTCATGATCTACAAGCATAGAAATTTTTCTACTCTCCACATAAGCAAAATTCTTCTCATTCGGAATACCGGGATCACTGGTTCCTAGAGTTAACACTCTTCCAAACCCGCTTTAGTTGATAGTATTATTCATACTCATAAATATATAAGTGAAGTTCATGGAGCATTCTACAATTAATATAAACTAACCAATGTCCAAGCTCAAAATGTATAAGTGAAGCACACGAAGCATTCTATAAAACCATACTCAAAAGATTTAAGTGAAGCACAAAGAGCAATTCTATAAGATCATACTTAAAAGATATAAGTGAAGCACATGAAGTATTCTATAAATTGATGAAGGGACATCTCATACTAGCATGGTTCTTAAAGAAAAATAAAAACACAAAGGACACAAATCATATGAACAAAACAAAAACCGAGGTGTACCGATAATTGTTGAAGAAGAAAGATGGGATGCCAATCGTGGCATCCCCAAGCTTAGATGCTTGAGTATCATTAGAATATTTACTTGGGGTGCCCTAGGAATCCCCAAACTTGAGCTCTTGCCTCTCTTTATTATTCTCATATTGATAGCTCCTCGATCTTCGAACACTTCATCCACACAAAACTTTAACAAAAACTTTGTGAGATCCGTTAGTATAATAAAGCAAATCACTACCTTTAGGTACTGTTGTGAACTAATTCTAAATTAATATTGGTGTAATATCTACTGTATTCAAACTCATCCATGGTTCATACCCTCCGATACTACTCATAGATTCATCAAAATAAGCAAACAACACATAGAAAACAGAATCTGTCTAAAACAGGACAGTCTGTAGGAATCTGGAAGTTTAGTAAACTTATGTGACTCCAATAATTATGAAATAAATTTGACAATTTGATAAATTTATAAATAAGTAATGTGCAATAAGTTTCAGACTCATTTGACTCTCCAGTAAAGAATGTAAAATCACGCGCTACAGCCAAAGTTTCTGTTTTTGTACTGCACATAGTAAACAAGCAATCTAATCATCCTAAAACCTAAGCTTGGCACATTATTTTTATAATAAAATGGGTATATACAAGGGGATAATTATTTACAGAGAAACTTCCATGAAAAATTCTACATTGTTTCCGTGAGCATGAACACAAGTCTCAAGGTCGACCCTCACTTCTTCAATGCATAACTTTCCAATCACTTCTCTTTTTGAAAAACTTTTTAGGCATGAGAGGCAAGTAATTTTTTTTGTATTTTCATTCTTTAATTTTTTTGTATGTTTCACCCACAACTAAACAGAAACAAAAAAGGAAAAACAAAATCTACTTAGTGAAGAAAGCAAACAAGCACACACGAGAATATCAACCCTACGCTATTGCTCCCCGGCAACGGCGCTAGAAAAGAGCTTGATAATCCCCAAGTGCAAGGAATCATCGTAGCAATTTCCAAAGGTGGAAGTGATAAGTATGGAGTGTCGAATCCACAAGGAGCTAAAGGTAAGATCAATATTCTCTCAAGCCCTATCTGCCACTGATACGACTCTACGTACATCGAAACATTTGCTTCCAACTAGCAACGAGAAATAAAACTATGCTCTGGGTATGAAGAGGATAACTTTGTATGATATCGGAGAGCTAAAATATAAAAGTAAGCTGTTATCATAAAGTTAGAATATATTACTAAATATTATAAATAGCGAGTATGGAATAATGGTGGATCTGTATGCAGAATTGTCCTAGGCAATCGTTAACAAGACCGGTAATCACTATTGCAGTTTCATATGAGGGAGAGGCATAAGCTAAGATACTTTCTCTACTTGGATCATATGCACTTATGATTGGAACTCTACACTACAAAAAAACACTTCCGTGATGATACGTGTTTGTCACAGTAGGTCGCGTTTTTTGTCATGCATGTACATCCATGACGATTTTATGACAGAATCAAGATAGTCATACCTGTGATGTCATAGAAGTGTTCCATCACATTAGCAAAATTATCATCACGGAAGTGTGCACTTCCATGACGATAAATCGCGCGTCACAGAAGTGCTTTCGTCAAGGGTGACCGACACGTGGCATCCACCGTAACGGAACGCCGTTAAGCTATCGGGTCGGGTTTTGGATCCGATAACCCGTTAACAGCCCCGACCAATGGGGATTTTCCACATGTAAAATCATCATTCGCTGGAGGAAACACGTGCCGGCTCATCGTTGGGACAGATGTCATCCACTCATTGGACAGAAGGCGCCTATGATACGTCGACATGTGGCACGGCCCAACAGAGGCCCATTCCTGTGAAAAGGCCGACCCGTTTGACTTGGTCAAAAGGTGGCGGGCCGGCCCATGGAAAGCCTGTTAACGGCCTGTTCGCATATAGCCCATTTACAGCCCGCTAACCCAAGGTCCGTTACGCCCTATCCGAATTAGGCCTAGTAGCATCATCTGGGCCATCCAATATGATTCCAGCCTGTTTTCACTTCTGACCCATGTATGGCCCATGACGTCTTTCGGCCCATATGAGGCCCTATGTAACTCTTGGCCTATTAAACCTATTAACGGCCCGTGGTGAAACTGGCCCGTAATGAACAGTGTATCACTTTACACCCATTAACGGCCCGTGGTGAAACTGACCCATAATGAACAGTGTATCACTTTATACCCATTAACGGCCCATTAGTCCATTGGGCCGTTTCCAGCCCATGTTATCTTTCGGCCTTCTCAGAGCCCATTTATTCTTGGGCTCATTTCCAGCATTCGTTTACTTACGGCCCGTTACTGTCATTTTCTGCTTGTGGGCCAAATTCAGCCCGTGGTTACAGTCGGCCCGTTTGTGGTCCATTAATACGTTGGGCCATTTTCATAGCGTCATCAAATATGGCCTATTAACGATTGGCCGTTATGGTCCGCCCATGAACAGACGATTCCAACTCTAGCCCGTTTACGGCCATAATGCGGCCTGTTATTGGCCCATGTTTGGCCAATCAATCATACGGCCTGTATAAGGCCCATTGATGATACGGCCCGTAGAAGGCCCATTGTTTCTATGGCCCGTAGAAGGCCTACTGTTTCTACGGCCCGTAGAAGGCCCGCTATTTCTACGACCCGTAGGAGGCCCAGTGTCACTACAGTAAATATTAGCCCATGGTTATTGTGGCCTAGTTTTAAAAAATAGGTTATTGTAGCCACTAGCAAACCGCGGAAAAAGAACTGCACTGACTACAAGCAAACAAATAAACAAGACAACAAGGAAATAAATAAGCAAGCAACTTATGCTAGGCTATCACGGCTATTACACATATTACATCCACTGGGCATCAAAGTTTGCCACCAGTGCAAATATAGGGAACAAAGCAGCATATAAACGCCGCAACAAAACAAGTCTAGAACTGAAACCACTTCAGAAGAGTTCAAGAAACAATATCCTGGGTACCCATAATGCTGGCAAGATGCTTAGAAAGCTTATTAACTTTCTCTTGTTTGGCGCTTAAATCCTCCAGCGCTTGCTGTTGCACAAGAAAGTACGCATCTGAATTCTGCAGGGACTTCCTCAGTCCTTCGGCTTCTTGCCGCAGCGCAGCTGACTGATGCCTTTCAGCTTGTAGCTGAGACTGAAGAAGCCGAAGTGATTCAGGCAGCGAGTTCGAAGAGCTTGTGCCAGCGGTACTGGCCAGTAACTCGAACACTACATCAACGCAGGACTGTGGGGTTTTCTCACTGTCTACAAGATCATTTTTATCACCTTTCTTGGAGACCAACAGGGTTGTCTCACTATCTTGAACCTTATCTGCATTACTTTCTCTACCATTGCATAGTGGGGTGCTCTTCTCCAATATTCTGTTTGCATACTACAAGAGAAACAAGTAGACACATCACATGTTTAGCTTGTAGTATATGAAACTCATTTTGGTAAACCGGTTCAGTAGTAAGGTGGACATGATAACAACATGAAACAAACATATATCTATGTACTATGGTCACTGTATTGTCCATATCATTCTAGTTTATGTTCCCTAATCAAGATAGAGACATAGTTCAACTCATATATTTTTAAGACAGAACAACATATACAGAATATAAGTGTGAGAAACTACACAACATTGGCAGCACTTGTAATGTGCATCACATGAGAACATAACTGTTTATACAACTTAAACTAAAATCAACATAGAGCAAGAAGTTAGAATAGCAATCCAGTTAAAGAAATAGGTTTAAAACATACCTGTTGCGCCATTGGAGTTTCAATTGGATCCTTCAAATTCGAAAGTAGTTGGTATGAGTAAATACAGTGATGCAACAACAAAGGAGTATGGACCATAGCTACGGAATCTGACCTGAGTTGCTCTTCTGCTTTAAACGTGGAGTTTGGGTTAGCTGTGGTGGTCTTCGTGCTTTGGGCACTGCAGTAGCTTTACAAACTGCTCGTGTGGGGGTACTCTGTGGTGGACATGGTGCTTTCTCAACTATAAGTGGGTTACTATCCGCTGGGGTTGCGGTTAGATGGGTTGTAGCTGGTTCTCTGCCCAACGGTGTAAGTGTGCAATCTGGAAGAGTCTCAATTATGTGTGGTGGGGCTAGTTTGTGGGCCAGTACAACCATGGTTCTATCTGCATCGACGGGTAGCACTGTCTTTTGTGAAGAACGGGTTTTTGCTCCCTTAGATACTGCCATCACCCCCTCCAATTCAAATGGCTGATAAACAAGAAAAGAAATTGAACGTACAGACATTGTATGATAGACAGATGTGGTAATTCACATATATGTTGTCTAACCAAACAGGATAGCATGACACAGTTTCACATATATGATGCCTAACTAAACAGGATAGCATGACACAGTTTCAGATATATGATGGATAACTTAACAGGATATAATGGCATAATTCAACATATGATGAGTACCTAAATAGGATGACATGACAAAACTATATGATGTCTTTCTAAATAGGTTGGGATGAAATAATTCACATACATGTTGTCTAAGTATACAGGATGTCATGATATAATTGACATAATTGATTCATATACTAAGCAGCTGGCACTCGCATGTATGATCTCTAAAGTAAGCAGATAGAATTCAATATTGTGCATATGATGTCTAAACTAAGCAATGCAAGACACCATATGCATCATATGAGAAATATAAACATTGCAACTTAGAGCATACACCTCAGGTGAGATATAGGACTGGTCATCTGTCTTTGAATCCTCCTCTAAGGAGCTCCCTGTAACCATCGAGATATATGCTTCAACAGGTACCATTGCCTGCTATGAAGACCTTGTTTTCACTCCAGGTTTTTCCATAACCGGCTCAAATGGCTGATACACATGAAGAGTAGTTCAATATACACAGATTGTCGACAAATGGAATACATAATGAAAAAAAAGATGGCATGAGATAATTCACATATATGATGCCTGGCTCCATGGCGGTGCATAATTCACAGATATGATAACTGGCTGAAAACATGGCATTGCATAATTCACATATCTAATATAGAAAGCAAACAGGAGGCATTCACACAAAGCATGTCTAATCTAAGCAGATGGCATGGCGATGCAAGACACCATATGCATGATATGAGCAATATAACCCAGCCAAGTTAGAGCATGCACCTCGGGGGGGGGGATACGACTGGTCATCTCTATCTGAATCCTCCACTAAGGAGCTATCTGTAACCAGCAAGAAATCTGCATCGACAGGTAGCACTGACTGCTCAGAAGACCTTGTTTTCACTCCAGTTTTTCCCATGACCGACTCAAATGGCTGATGCACAGGAAGAGTAGATGAATGTATAAACATTGTTGACATATGGAATACATTATGGAAAAAATATGGCATGATACAATTCACATATACGATGACTCGCTAAACAGGATAGCATTGCATGATTCACGTATATGATGCCTGGCTAAAGAAGATGGCATTGCATAATTCGCATATACTCCCTCCGTTCCTAAATATTTGTCTTTTTAGAGATTTCAAATGGACTACCACATACGGGTGTATATAGACATATTTTAGAGTGTAGATTCACTCATTTTGTTCCGTATGTAGTCACTTGTTGAAATCTCTAAAAAGACAAATATTTAGGAATGGTGGGAGTATGATATAGAAACCAAATAGGTGGCATTCACACAAAGCAAATCTAAACTAAGCTAATGACATATAAGATGTATAATGTAAGCAATGCAAGGCGCCATATGCATGATATGACCAACATCAGCATGCCAGGTTAGAGCAAACACCTCAGGTGGTAAACAGGCGTGGTCGGCTCCTTCTGAATCTCCATCTGAACAGTTATCTTCCTCTGGATTACAATCTGGAAATGCAGGAGGGGGGGGGGCACTTTGCCCACCATGGAGCGACGTTTGCATGACATTATATTCGCACGCAACGGTCTTCTCTTTTTCTCTACATGTTCAGTACAATTGTGTACAATATCTGACATGCATAATAAAAAAAATAGTTAGATTTTGTAAGGCCTAAGGGGTGCATGCAAAAATCAAGACTGATGGTAGCAAACAAGTGGATGGATACAAAACTAATGATAGCAGGTAGATTATAGCTTCAGTTTAAAAAGATAGACAATGGATCATCTATTGTTTGTTGCCCACCCAACATGAACCACATAGAAGACCCCAGATAAACTAGATAGTAGACAGATACTATTCGTTGCTGGCTCGATATGAGACCCATGGGAAATTCAAAACTCAAGATTGAACAATAAAGTAGCAGGTAATAATAACCGATGTATAACGTAAGCAAACACGAAAGACTGCGACCTGTCTTTCGGAACTGTGTAGTCCTCAGGTTCATCTGCTCAGTCGATGATGGTAATGCAGTTGGCGTGGCTGCCGGCAATGGGGAAGATGATATGAGGCGGCGAAAGGAAGTCTGCAGGGGGGATCTCTACTGCAGTGAACACTTCTATCGATGGTGCACCTCAGGTGGGGTGGATGACGGCACGACAGGAGCAGGACATAACACACAGAGTTTTCTTTGACGCCTATTTGAAAATGAAGTAAATCTGTAAGGGCTCCTTAGAATTGGAGGATTCTATAAATGCAGGGATAGGAAAAACACAGGAATAGGATAGGAATGCACGTGGAAAACAGAGCATTTGGAAACATAGGATTTCAGTCAACTTGGGTGTTTGGCTCACATGAATTGGAAGAACAGAGGAATGGAGAAACAAAGTGACGCGACGAGTGTACAACCTCTTTGGCATAGCCTTGTGGACCTCAGCATCATTGGGTTGGACGTGGAGGATGGTGATGATGCTGGTGTGACTGTCGGAGGCGGGGAAGAAGATCCGAGACCTCTAGAAACGGCGTCGAGGGTACTCCTCCGCTGTGATGGGCGGTTCCGTCATTGGAGCAGCTCCGCTAAGGTGTACGGCGATGAGGCTGAAGCATGACAAGACAAACAACGTTAATCTGAAGTGGGACCCTAATATCATCTGCTATAGATGATGTAAAATACATCACCAAAAAGTGCTAGATGTAAAACGCATCAGCTGCGCCATGGCCGCTCCGACAAATGCTGTAAGTACTGTTCACTCTGAACTTAACTGAAGAAAATGAACTTCACAGTCGAAACTGAATTTTACTGTCGAAACTGATTGAACTAGTAACAGAGCATTGCAATAGATGTTTAGGGCATTCGAGCACTAGTAGCAGAGAAGCAGTGATCTAAATCAGCAGACGCTCAAGCAGGGAACGCACTAGCAGAGAGCAAGTCATGCAGTAGCACCGCGAGCGAGTGCTAAAGCAGCAACTCCTGTAGCTGCCGGAGGTCGTGCAGCAGCAGCAGCGCAATCGAGAGCAAGAGCAGAGCAACAACACGAACAAAAGCAGGAGCAGTGCAGCAGCGCGACGGACAGCAAGAATAGAGCCGCAGCGTAAGCGAGAGCCGGAGCAACTATAACTAGTGCCGTTGTGGAAGTCGCCGCCGAGGAAGCAATGACATGGGGGAGAGACGCCGTGGATGATGTGGTCGGCGACGGCACCGTCGATGGAGACACGCCATGTCTGCTCGGTATCGAGCACCGGCAGCCCCGTGAGATCGAATAAAAGATAAAATGCAGCGGTGAGTGCAGAACCTCCTTGGTGGCGCCGAGTTGGCCTCAACTTCATTGGAGGAATTGGTGAGGGTGCTGCGGTTCCGGTGGGGCAGGTCAAGATAGCGCTGTGGGGATTGAGGTGGCGCGATAGACGAGGCACACGTCGGGGCAACTCCTTGGAGGTGGAGGACGGGGCTGCTGATCCGTCGGGACGACGAGATCGACAACGGATCCTCATCCAGTGCGGTGGATGAGGGACGACGAGCTGTTGCGGTGGATGACGTAGTCGGGGAAGAATCTCCGGCTGGGCGGCGATCGGGAGGCCGACGGAGGAGCATGGGGTTTCGCGGGTTTTGGCGACCTCGGTGTACGAATGGGAGGG
>NC_041384.1:241434730-241515578 GCF_002162155.2 Triticum dicoccoides | reverse complement strand
GGGAGGAGGAGCCAAGCTTAGGGACGCGCTTGTCCAAAATGTAGGGTAAGTTATCAGCGTACCCCCACCGGTTTTGACACCGCGACGTGGAGCTTCATTTCCGGCTGATGGGTAGAAGGGGGATTTCGCGTGTCTGGGTTGCGGGAGCGATTTCGGATGAGGAGGGAGTTCTCGCACGCGTCCAAATTTTGGGATAACAAGGCGCGGCGCGGGTTGAAGAAGCGGGAGTTTCAAAGCAGGCGAGACAAAAGATACTCGAGCTTGAAAATTTCGGGATACCAAGGTGCGGATTCCTTGTTCGGCAGAACAAACTTAACATGTAAAAAAAACAATTCATACAAGACACAAGAGAGTCATGTCCCCTTTTACTATATTGCTATAGATGCCATTGAAAAACTACAAGAAAAATGTAAAAAAAAATCAGGAGAACAAGATTACCCTGCAGTACCAAATCGATTTGCACTTCCCTCAACAACAACAAAAAACAAATCAATTCCCACCAAAGAAAGAGTAATGCCCCTTTTTATATGATTATAGATGCCATGATCTCGAATTTCAATTTTTGAATCCACATTATGTTGAATTTGAATATATCGTTAGGTGACCTTGCAGTTTATAATTGATGTAGTCGTACATTTTGATCTTCCATCATATATGAACATTTTACTCCACCATGTGAACATATATATTGTCCTCTACCATATGGACTAAATTTGAATCAATTTTCCTTATTTGAATATGATTGTTGTCAAGTTATACAATAATTTAAATATTATCTTGATAACAAAAAACATACATATAGCAGTAGTCATATTTCACTATGAACTTCATGTACCATATGCTCTCCAATTCAAATATTTGTATCCATTTTATGTTGAATTCAAATCATAGTACATTATTGGTCTAGGTAGCGAGATGTTTGGGATAATCTAAACCCTGTTTTCACACGTATAATTTTTGGCTGAATTGGGACCAGTTTTGGTATAAGCCTCTTGCAAAACCGGAGATTCTCTCAACAAGCCTCGTGGTTCTGAGAGGGAACGTGTCACCTTTGTGTGCGAAACGATATACGCTGCCTCCCCCTGATTTTATTTACAGAGGCAACATAGAACTATATGAGTGCCCTGTTAAATTTTGGAATTATTTCGGGTTCATTTGGCCTTTTTATACATTAATTGAGTTTCTAGACTTTTAATGTGCATAATCTAAATATGAATTGCATGCACATGCTCCGGTGCACCAAAGTGGGTTGAAAAATCACATGTGTGTCCTTGGTTGAATTTCTAGGTCCCATGGAAGAAATGAGAATGAAATTCAAACATCTGGGCATCATGACTCGGCCGAGAACATCGATAAACTTTGATTTTAAATTCATGTAAATTCAAAACTCGCCTAGAAATCATGAAACTTGGCATGGTGTCATGTCATGGCACTAACAGGTTGTGGTAAAAAATTGGGCCGATTTGGAAGCTCGTGGTTCTAAGAGGGAACGTGCCACCTTTGAGTGTGAAACGATATACGCTGCCCCCTTGAGTTTCTTAACAAAGGCAACATAGAACTACATTAGTGCCCTGTTAAATTTTGGAATTATTCCAGGTTCGTTTGTCGTTTTTTATACATTAATTGAGTTTCTGGTCATTTAATGTGCATAAGTCAAATTTGAACTACAAGCACATGCTCTCGTGCACCAAAGTTGGTTGAAAAATCACATTTGTGTCCTCGGGTGAATTTCTAGGTCCCATGCAAGAAATGAGAATAAAATTAAAACATCTGGGCATCATGGCTCGACCGAGAACATTGAGAAACTTGGTTTTAAAATTCTTGTAAATCCAAAACACGTCTGAAAATCATGAAACTTGGCATGGATGTCATGTCATGGTACTACCATGTTGTGGTAAAAAAATTGGCCGAATAGGAACAAATTTTGGTATAAGCTTCTTGCAAATTGAAGCTTCTCTCAAGAAGGCTCGTGGTTCTGAGAGGGAACGTGCCACCTTTGAGTGCGAAACAATATACGTTGTCCCCCTTGAGTTTATTTACAAAGGCAACATAGAACTACATGAGTTACCTGTTAAATTTTTGGAATTATTCCGGCTTCGTTTGGCCTTATTTACACATTAATTGAGTTTTTGGTCATTTAATGTGCATAATTCAAATTTGAACTACAAGCACATGCTCCCGTGCACCAAAGTTGGTTGAAAAATCACATTTGTGTCCTCGGGTGAATTTCTACTCCCTCCTTCCATCTATATAGGTCCTAATGCGTTTTTTGAGGCTAACTTTGACCAAACGTTAGAGCAATAATATATGACATGCAACTTACACAAAGCATACCTTCAAATTTGTATGTCAAAGGAGCTTCCAATAATATAATTTTCATAGTATACATCTCATGTGCTATTAATCTTGTCAATAGTCAAAGGCTGTCTTGAAAAACACATTAGGCCCTATATAGATGGAAGGAGGGAGTAGGTCCCATGCAAAAAATGAGAATAAAATTTAAACATCTGGGCATCGTGGCTCGGTCGAGAACATTGAGAAACTTGGTTTTAAAATCATGAAACTTGGCATGGTGTCATGTCATGGCAGTACCATGCCGTGGTAAAAAAAATTGGCTGAATAGGAACAAATTTTGGTATAAGCTTCTTGCAAATTGGAGCTTCTCTCAAGAAGGCTCGTGGTTCTGGGAGGGAACATGTCACCTTTGTGTGCATAATTCAAATTTGAAATACAAGCACATGTTCCAGTGCACCAAAGTTTGTTGAAAAATCACATGTGTGTCCTCAGGTAAATTTCTAGGTTCCATGCAAGAAATGGGAATGAAATTCAAAATTCTGGGCGTCGTGGCTGGGTTGGAAACATTGAGAAACTTAGTTTTTTAATTCCTGTAAATCCAAAACACGCATGAAAATAATGAAACTTGGCTTGGTGCCATGACATGGCACCAACATGCCGTGGTAAATTTGCAGTCCGATTTGCGAAGGCGCACACATTAACAATCAACAAAGTCATTTTGGAACAAGTGCTGTCACGTTACAATCGGAAACACAAGTATTATTGAAACCGTGGGCATTCTACTTACTAGTACCATTTATGTGTCACCATGCGTCCCCATTTTTTATTAGCTAGGAGGCACCATGCAGGGTAGCTATTTGAGTACGAGAGGCGTGCGATCAGACCCCTGCACGTGCTTATCGGGAGGAGAGCCCTTTGACCTCCATCTGCCGTCCACCTCTCTCCCAAGGTATCCATTAATGGCGCCCAAGCCTCTGTTTAATGGCGTGGCTATGTCTCACTCGACTGAGATTTAAGAGAGAAAAAAGAAAATCTGAAAGCACGGATCTTGATGTAAGATCCGACAGACCTATATAGCATCTACTGCGACTTATAGCAAGACTGATGAATATATAAGGACGATTAATTTTTTTGGTCAAAGAAGGGCTTGCCCCTTCCGATTTTCATTACTGAAAACCACCACAATTCACAAGAAGTTCAGGACAACTCCAGCCTAACACGAAGGACTAAAAGCTACCAGATTGAAATCGCAACATCCCAAGAGGCCAACAAAGGCCAAACATCCGCGCTAGAACCCAACATTTCACAACCGATGACACAATCCACATCCTAAACCGATTATTACATCAAAAGAAACCAGGAAACTGAAGGAAGCCCAGCAACAACTAGAAGAACAGCAAAGCCAGGGTCACCACAGCAAGAGTTTTCTTCATTCCAGCCTCACAACATTGATCTTCCACAGAAAGATAAGGATGATTAATTGTCTTACATAATTACAAAGATAATTAAAAAAGCCACATGCGGCTACGCCCGAAATACACAAGGGCAAAAGAAGAAGGAAGACAAGGATCTGGCTCGCTGATCTCTACTTTCTTGATGCGTTGCTATAGGCCGCGGGAACTAGTCTCCGCGGCGAGTGGTGGTGAGCTCTTTCGTGTCCTCAAGACGCTGCTTGAGAACATCCAAGGATTCCTCCACCAGCCTTTGGCGCTTGTTGCGGAGCATGCCATTCTCGTCCATAAGTTTCTTGACGATGACGCCGGTCCTCTTCAACAAGGCACTGGTCTCCTCCTGCTGGTCTGCACTTCGGACGATCTTCTCCCTCAGCAGGTCGCGCTCGGCCCGGAGCCTCTCATTGCCCTCCCTTAGTTGCCGGATGACACCGGTAGCCTGTTCAAACGAGGCTTTCATGTTGTTCTGCAACCTCGCCCAGCCGGAGATCTGATCCATCTGGCTATGGATGATCGCATGCATGCGCCTGTAACAGTCGTCGCCTGCCCGCAAGAAATTTTCCCAGGCCGCCGTGGCGCGGCGGGACATCTCTGCTGCATTCGTGGCGCGGCAGGACATCTCTGCTGCTTCCGCGGCGTGGTCGGACCAGTCTGCTGCATCGAAGGTGCGGCGGGACCTCTGTGCTGCTACTTCCATGCGGCGGGACATGTCGGCTACTCTTGCAGCGAGGCGGGACATCTCTCGTGCTTCCGCTTCCATGCTCGCCTCTCCCTGGTGGCAATCTCTCGACCCAGAACTCACGCTGGCCATGGCAGACGCAAGGGAAGGATGCTGAATGACTTGTTTGTTTTTGTGGATGAGGAGTTGAGGAGGAATGTGCAGTCATCTTGGCATACTAGTATTTATAACCGAGTACTAATATGCTCCTAAGTGGGAAACCGTTTAGGTTGTGATTGGTGTGAACAGGTTTGCAATTCAATATACTCCCTCCATCCGGGTTTATTAGGCCTCTCAGCATCACAAGCATGTCCCCTTTTGTAAGGCCCCGCTTTGGAAAGGTGCATGCATGCAACCATTTCATTGGTTGCATTGAAAGCCATTGTTGTTGGTGCCATGGATGAAAAATTAATATACTTCATGCGTGCTTTTTCATTGGCTGCATGCATGTGAGAGAGTGCATTGGGAGTGAAATGAAAGAATTAATGTGAGCAAATTACTATGTGTCTTGGTCTAAGAGAAATTGTCTTTAGGCCTAATAAACCCGGACGGAGGGAGTAGCGTGGTACTAATACGCTCCTAAGTGGGAAACCGTTTAGGTTGTGATCGGTGTGAACATGTTTGCAATTCAATATAGCATGGGGTAATTTGGAATGTGACAAGACGCAAGCTCAAAATTTATTGACGGTTCTAGTTTTGAAGTGCGGCACTATTCCCGGATGGAGTACTTCTTTTTCTACTCCCTCCTTTCTGGTTTTATAGGGCTTATCTCAAAATTTTAGTTTTTCCATTTTATAAGGCTCAATTTGGTTGTTCCCCAACACATGTTCAGATTCCAAGGTGCATTAAATCATTGCATGCAAGTATTAAGAGAAAATTGACCAATGCATGTACTTTATGCATGCATGCATTGCAATTAATGCATTGATGAACATACTTTTTTGAGAAAAACAAGAGCATTAATTAGGTGCTTTTGCAAACTACAAAAAATATTCCACCACTCACCATCTTGGTTGGTGAGATTTTTGAATTAAGCCCTATAAACCGGAAAGGAGGGAGTACTGCTGTGTACGTGCAATAACTGGCACCGTCGTATACATATCTTACGGTTAATGGGGCGTTCGACAGGAATAGCCGCGTGGAAAGGAGGGAGTACTGCTCTAGGCTAGTCTTTTTTTCAGACGCATTAAACCTATCTCTCGGGACTTCTTGCACGCACCATCGTGCCACCCACAAAAACTTGTACTCTGACTTTAGTAGTACGTCATACAGGAAGAGAAGAGGTGCACGCATGCACTTGTCCTCTCACACACGCGTCTGTTTTTTCTCGAAAAGGAGGATGATGACCCCCGGCCTCTGCATCTGGGAGTCACACACGCATCTGTAGCTACGAATTGTAGTGTTCTCAACCATCCGATTGGCTCTATCATGGATGTACCTATATACTAAAACATGTCTAGATACATCTATATTTTGACAAATGGAAGGCATGTATTGTGGAACGGAGGGAGTGCTTGTCATCAAAATGGATAAAAAGGGACATATATAGAACTAAAATACGTCTACATACATCTCCTTTTATCCATTTTGATGACAAGTAGTACTTCTTACCCAAAGAAACTTTATATCCAACAGACATAAAATATCCGTTCAACTGTTGGAAATTACTGATCTGATGTCGAAGTAATTGCTGCATCGCCACCAAAACCCACCATTTTTAAAGCTAAAGTAGACCAAGGTAATCCCTATATCAGCATATTACTAAGATAAACAGAAGGCACTGTAGAAACATTTAGGACGTGAGCTTGTCAATCTGAATGTGGAGGGACACAAGCTTAGCCCTGGCCAGCAGCTTGGGCGGAACTGTCAAGAAGGTCAGCTCCTGCATGTCGACGTCGTCGGGATCCTTGCTGCTTGTCACCTCCATTTCCACCTTGACGGCGTCGGTCGTGCCTTTGGGCTCCCCCGGCGGGCCGTTCGCCCACAGCTTGGCCACGTAGTGCGGCAGTGGGGACACCCCCGCTCTGATGCAAACGACCGACACGGCGATAGGCGCGCTGATGTCGAGCACGCCGCCGACCAAGAAAAACGCGCGGTGGTCCTCCTCCGCGAACAGCAAGAGCCGTGGCTCCGACAGTGGCACTTGCAGCTGGAGCACTTTGCCATACTGGATCCAGTGCACGAGCATGGGATGCGCGGTGCTGATGTGGTGGTAGAGCGCCGGCGGCGGGCCTTCGTAGCCGCAGACGGGCACGGGGCATTTGCAGGGCGCGAGCGGACACACGCTCTAGTGATCGGCGAGCTTGTGGTAAGTGACGTAGAGCCCACAGCCTTCGTGTGGGCACTCCACCCTCACCGATGAAAGGACGGAGTCCACCGCCGTGTTCCGCACGTCGAAGCCACCATCGCGCTCGCACTTCTGGCACTGCCGCTGGTTCCCGTGGCGCTCAACACGGCAGTCCGCGTAGGCCAGGTGCCCTCCCTTGCACTGCAGAAATCAATCGAACAACACATCAGTCAAGAAACCTGCACCTTGCGCAATCAGACGAACGGACGAGGTGTATTCGAACCTCATACACTGGAGGCGTCAAGGGGCGGAGGCACACGGGGAAGTGGAGCACGGTGAGGTCCATCGAGACCTTAGAGAGCTCCATCGTCGGGTCCTGTTCGGTTTGCATGATCTCGCCCTCCTCGTGCACAACCATCTCTCGACTTGGGCCGGGGTATTACAAAGCTTTACCGTCACATATTTTATACTACTTCAAGGTGCATTAAATCAACACATGCAAGTATCAAAAGGAGAGTCACGACATGCATGCATGCGTTGTAATTAATGCATCGGTAAATGCAAATTTTTGAAATATATCGAGTGCAGTGCTTTGATGTGTCGCGTCAACTCGTACAACAATGAGAAGTTTGATTATCCTCTCCCTTGCGGACTTAACTGCACCTGCCTTTGGCTGTATGACAGGTTGGCCACACACCTGTCGGGCCCACTTGTCATACACGCAAAGGCAGGAGCGTCCCTCCCTCGCCCATGAGCGTGGTGGCTGGCAAGACTAGGAGAAGCTTTCGCTACACGCTTTCCCTCCCGCATGCGGTGGACATGCAGCAGTTCAATAGGTGTCAGATGGCCAGAAGCATACTGTAGTACTCCTCCAGTGCAGTAGTACTCCATCATTGTTCGACTTCCCGAAGAGGCAAAGAGCCAAGTGCAGCCCAGACGCTCGTGTGGCAGTTTCATGTGTAGAGTAGTCTAGGATAGCGTGTACCGTGCCTGTAAGCTTAAAATCGTTGGGGTCGGCTCCATGCTATGTGGCCGTCTCGAAGTTTTAAAAATAATAATTAAAATAGTCTTCTGGCCCTAGCTGACACCCTGGTGATTGTAGTTTGCATGCTCATCTGGTCAAGACAGGAATATATATTTTAATTTGTTTTTTTGAAAAGGGGGGACTCCCCGGCCTCTGCATCAGAACGATGCATACGACCACATATATTTTAATTTGTGGTGGGTAAATGTTAGAGGTTGCAGCAAATATATTGTACACTACGGGTCTTTCAGCCAAGTTTAGAGGCAAGCATGTGGGGCCAGTGCTATGATGTGTTGCGTCAACTCGTACAACGAGGAGAAGCTTGATTTTACTACACGCCTTCTCCCTCACCCATGCGCACGGTTGCTCGCAAATGAGGACAGGCTTTTGCTTAGTAGTACTTCTACAACAAGCTATCCGTCCCGCTCGAGGTGGACGGACATGCAGCAGTGGATTCGACACTGTAGAAGCAGTAGTAGTAACATCATTGTTCGTCTTCTCGAAGAGGCGAAGAGCCAAGCGCAAACCGAACATTGCAGTTGCGAACATTGAAGCACGCATATAGCCAGGCTCTTGCATGAGAAAAAATTGCTATGTGAGCCCACTATTGTACTAGTACGTACAACTACTTGCTAGTATAGCCCTGTAAACCAGAAAGGAGTATTTGCCCTTCTAGAGATTTCAACAAGTGACTAGACTACACCGAGACGGAGTACATATGGAGCAAAATGAGTGAATCTGCACCGTAAATAAATACGTACTAGTTCTATCATTTTCCTCTCCGAGGTGCACAATATTGAGTATACTGACTAGTCTCTTTTTGACACGCATTTACGTTTTTTACACAGTACAGACGCAAGCGCTCATATACACGCGCATACACTCACCCCTATGAACGCACACACGCACGGCACTATCATCTTGAAATTTACGAAGTCACCATAGGCACCTCGTCGTCGACGGGTCATAGGTGCTTGAATGCCAAGGAGGGAGAGGGTAGCGGTTCTCGAGACATTGAACGGTCAATGATGCATTCTCAATTACATGCAGAGGGAATTAATTGGAGAAGCAGAATAGAGCCAGCACGATGTGAATGCAACAGAGTTTGCACTCTCATATAATAAAGGCGCCCCACCACTCCAATCCATCTACTCCCAAGTCTCTGCGCAACACTGCTCACTCCAATCCAAGACCAAGTGACTAGAAGGCACAAGCACCTATGGAGGTGATGGACGCGAGCGGCAGTCGGCTGTGCCAAATCATCCAAGGCACCGGCCTGCGGCCCCGCACCGTGCAACGTTTCCAGATGGTGCTGGCGACCGCAGGCATCGTTCACGCGGTCATCACCGCCGAGGGAGGAAACCCGCAGCTACCGGAGGGGCCTGATCCTCTGCCCGTGCCATTCTCTCCGACACAGCGCCGACTCGGGAGGTCCTCCAACCCTTCTTCCTCCCTGCCGTATTGTCCGCATATCCGACCTGCCTCCGCCGACATCCCGGCGACCCTCAGGTATAAGTTCTTCAAAAGCGGCCTTGCTCTACTTCCCCAGCTCCCCACGTGTCTGCATGTGCATCTTTTTCTACTCCCATCAGCTCTTCCAAAGCCACCTAAATTTTTAGTATTATTAGAGGTAAAGCTACTTCATGCATTCAAGTCTAGGGCTTTGTTCAAACAACAAAGAAAGGGGGAAAGTTGTAGCATGAATCTAGGACTTGATTCAAAGAGGAAATAATATGGTGAAAGTAGTAGAGACCGGATACCCAACCGGTCTCTTGGTTGAAAAGGGAAATAATGGGAAAACGCAGTACAAACTGGATAAGGAACAGATCTATTAGGTCGAAAAAAGGATAGAAAGTGGCGGCTGGTGGACAAGTCAACAGAGTATGTCCAAGATTAGATTTGCTGCCATCACATAGAAAAAGGTCTTCAGGATTAGATTTGCTGCCCTCACATAGTAAAAGGTCTCAGGATTAGATTTGCTGCCCTCACATAGTAAAAGGTCTCAGGATTAGATTTGCTGCCCTCACATAGTAAAAGGTCTCCAGGATTAGATTTGCTGCCCTCACATAGTAAAAGGTCTCCAGGATTAGATTTGCTGCCCTCACATAGTAAAAGGTCTCCAGGATTAGATTTGCTGCCCTCACATAGTACAAGGTCTCCAGGATTAGGTTTGCTGCCCTCACATAGCATGAACAAACTCGGCATCACTACTTTATGCCTCCTTGTAGGTACATTGTGCTGATGCGTCCACTATCGCATGTCCTTATACCAACCTTTTGCTGTTGTTAATGTAAGGGTGCATGTAAAATGAAGCGATCACACTGTTACCTTAGGGACATGTCTAACCAGTGTTATTGTTAATCTAATGCCTCCAGTGATAAGATGCAATTAAACTGTGTTACAAATGGCACTCCTGCTGTTTCCCCTAGTATGATAAGTAAGTTGCTGCTTTACGCTGCTGAGTGTCCTGGTGTCCCCATGGTCCCATGCCCTTAAACCAACTCTTTAGCTGCTGTTGATTTACTGTGTCTGGTAAACAAGCAATGCCACCATTAAAGTAATCCCATATTTGAGGAATCTCATTGTTGATCGTAATGCTTCTGGTAACATGAAGCATTGCTGACGTTTTAAAATTTCTACTGTCCTTGCGTCATTGCCATGAACATAATTAAGATGCTTCTTTTCATTTTGTATATGTTTCATACATTCTTATTGACCAGCAACTGTTTACTTTCTATCTTTTTGTGTAGATAGGGATATCCATTTCACCTTGTTGCTATTGTGACCTTTTGGTGAACTGCACAAAACACTTTTTTTTGGAATGAGTGTCTTGTGTAGTTCAACTAAAATGTCACGTGGGCAACATCTCGCAATTTTGGTGGAACTGCACAAAATGGTGATTGGAGTTTCCAAAATCTCCGTCAAGTTCTGCTGGTAATCTCGTGCAACATTTTATTAGCCTTTGCAAGATGGAGCCGTCACTGTCACCACAATGGCACTTTATTTTAGTGGAATTGCACAAAAGGATAAGAAAATTATAGTTGCACCTTACATGAGCCATATAGCCAACCTTAATGTTCCTCAATTTTAGTGCAACTACTAAAGAAGAACCTGCCAGCTCACAAGAGCAAGTACATCTTGCTAGCTGAATGATGCAATCTTTGCTTCATTTCAGGTGAACTACAGAAAAAGGCGCATGAATTGAATCATGGAACTCCAGGCAGACCTCATCCAAGTAGAGCTGGAGGTTGAGTTCAAGGAGGCCGCTATTAAAGCGAAATCATGCTCTCCTGTCTCCTTGTTTGTGCTGTGCAAACATGCTGTGCAAACAGGAATACTCAACTATAGATGTTGTGACGGTCAAGAGCATTCGCCAAGTTCTTCGATTGTATGACATGGCTAGCCAAGATGGATTTAATCCCGATATTCACTTTATCAAAAGGCTCTAATGGGTTGGTTCTGAATCTTGCAAGCTGGGAATCAGTGATATGTGTAGGCATCTTTGTTGTACTTATTATTTGAATCTTATTTGTTGGTTCTGAATCTTGCAAGCTGGGAATCAATGAGATGTGTATGCATCTTTGTTGTACTTATTATTTGGATCTTATTTGTTGGTTCTGAATCTTGCCAGCTGGGAATCAATGAGATGTGTAGGCATCTTTGTTGTACTTATTATTTGGATCTTATTTGTTGGTTCTGAATCTTGCAAGATGGGAAACACGACATGATGATGTAGAGGACAACAACCATAACAAACAGTTCAAACTTGGTAGTATTATCTTTGTGAAAGTGCGACAAATGTGCTGATCGTGTGCGTCCTGAGAATAATAATTCTAATTGTTGTGCATGTTGATCCTGTGGCACTGATAGAACGAGCGAATGCATTGCTTGTTTTAAGTATAAATTTCTATTAAAGCTAATTAAATTTAAGTAAAGTGACCACTAACTCCTGTTATTACAGTACCAATACAGACCCGCTCGTGAACCGACGTGTGGCCGAGGGTGCATCTTCTGCCGGGCGTGCAACGGACGAGGGAGGGGTAGTAACTGTTGTCGCTTGTACACACTCAGCTTACTGTTGAATCCAGTTCCCCAAGAGCTGAAAAACGAACTACTGCCGCCGCCTACACACTCGTTCACTCGAAGAGACTCTAATGGCGATCCAAGGGGTGAGCCTGCTGGATATGGACTTCAGCAAGGAGTTCCCCTTTGAGTTCGCCGTTCAGTCCTATGGCTGCACCAAGTTGAATGTGATGTAGACCAACGATACAGACTCGGTGAAGCTCTGCCTCGCCTCAGTCCTATGGCTGCACCAGGTTCTGGAGCATTCGCCCGTTTCATCGGCAGTGCCGACTGCACCTTCGCTACGTTGGAGAGAAGGAAGAACGCGATGATTCGGCCATCTGGTGCAATAAGTTTGTCGACATCTAGAAGCCATACAAGATCATTAGCAACGGGCAGGAGAAGGACTCCGTGGTTGACCTCGCTGAGACCATCATCGACCCCTGATACGCCAACATGAAAGAAGACGACCTGAACACGTGGGAGGTACCTCTGAATCTAGCCTAGAACCAACTCAACTGTCCCACGTCTAGCCTAAACAATAATAATACCCCACGTACTATTAACTCATCAAATTAAAATGATATTTTATTTCGTAAGTTGAAAGTTCTTACAAAATAATAATAATAATTGTTTATATATAACTTGGCAAGTTACCTCCTAGTGATTGCATACATAAGCTTGCAAAGATTTTACTGACATGCAATCATGTGTTTATGTTTTTATAACATTTCTCCGTCTAGCCCAACATGATATTTTCACCCAGCCCAGCAAGTCCGTGGATTTCGAGAAAAATGCAAATGGGATTTAAACGGGCTGCATAGATGCCACATCATTGTTTCACCCAGCCCACCAAATGGACTAAAGAAACAAATGGACTGGCTGACATGTGGGCCAGTAGGTCGAAGCCTAAGAAGGCGTTGGATTTACATCCAATGGCCGACATTCTTCTTCAATCTCTCGTCTTCTTCCCCCAGCGCTGCCGGAACCACCTGCTCCAGCCTTCGTTGTCCAGCGGCATTGTTTTGCGCTCCTCAGCGAAACGGTACCCCACCGACGGCTAGGCCATCCCTCCACTCCGCACCTCCTGTTATTCTCTGCCGAGTGTAGGCCCACCCGCACCCGAACCAGTCAAGTTTCCCACTTCTCTCTATCTGCGACTCCACTGTCACGTCTTCCCCATCTCCGGGTCGTTCCAGTCTAGGGCCTCGCCGTCGTCCACCGCCTCGGTGCGCTCGGTGCAGCGTGGTCAACATATGAGAGTCATCGGAAGAGGACTATACATGGAGAGCCTGACGGCTGGGACCCACGAGGTCCATGGTCGCACGCAAGGAAAGTTCCTCCTTATTACGCACTGTACGTGCACTGTACGTGGGAAGGGCTTCTGTATTTCACGAAAAAAACGTTCCCCCGCTGGCAGGTCGGACCCACCAGCTATATCTTCGCACGCAAGGAAGTGCCTCCTTATTACGCACCAAAAAATGAATACCCCCTGCTAGCTGGGACCCACCATAGTGGGTGGCTGACTTGTGGGCCTACTAAGTTGACGAGGATGGAGGGCATTGTCAACTTAGTCAATATGAACGATTCTAGCTCCAGTGACCGTACGATGTCCATCCAACGGCCGTAGTGATTCTTCAACCTCTGGTCTTCTTGCTCCAGCCGCCCAAAGCAGCGCCGGCCATGCCGCGTGCTCCTGCCTCTCGTGGCCGGTTGTGATGCCGCGGAGGCCTCACCGCCCCCTACTACTCCCACGGCTGGCCCGGGGTATCCCTCTACTCACCCACACCCCCTGTTATTCTGCAGCGACGACAGCCTCATGCCGCAGCCGAACCAGTGAACCCTCATACTCCTCTCCATGTGGGCATCCACTGCCGCGTCTTCCCCAGCTCCGCGTCGTCCCCTTCCTAGGCCTCGCCGTCGTCCACCGCCTTGGTGCTGTCGGCGCGGCGTGGTCAATGTGGTCAACGACCGACTTCCATCGGAAGAGTACTGTACGTGGAGAGGCTGACAACTGGGTCCACGGCCACAGCCTAGTTTTTTTGTGATTTGCCAAGTAAGTCGCTTTGTCAGGCCTGTTGGGCTGCAAATCTTTCAAGACAAGGAGAGCTTCATTCGGCTGGCCGAGAAAATGGCCTATCAGTAATGAGAAATGGGATGTACATTTTTAAAACACATCAAACCGGCAATTAGTTTCAAATATCTTTTTTTTTACTTTCGAGATTTTAAATTACATTAATTTTTATGCGTGGAGAATTTGTTGGATTTTATGTTGATATACATTTATTTTTAAAATCAGTTTGAATGTGAGTCAAAATTTCGGGATTAAAAACAGTTCGGACCGCACTAATATATGGAAAATTTCGTATAATTTTTTAACCGTGGCCACAATATGGGCTGTAATGCTAACAAAAAGAATATGGGCTCCAAAAAAAACCTTAAGAATTAGCAAATGGGCTGTAAATTATTAGAAATAATGGCAGATGGGTTGTATGCTGTTTTCCACAGATTTGAGGCTTTCCTAAAAAAAGGTTGACGCACTAGTAGTGACTGTTGGATGTCCATCGAACGGCCGTCGTGCTTCTTCAATATCTGCTCTTCCTGCTCCAGCCGCTCAAACAAGCGCCAGCGGGACTGCCTGCTCCCTCCTCCCCGTGGACGGCTGTGCTGCCGCGCAGGCCTCACCACCCCACCGTACTCCCATCATTGACCTAGCCATCCTTCTACTCACCCACACCTGCTGTTATTCCCTGGCGACGGCAGACGAACCAGTAAACCCTAGTACAGTCGTACTCCCCTCCGTGTGGGAAACAACTGCCGAGTCTTCCCTGCCTCCGTGTCGTTCCCTTCCTAGGCCTCTCCGTCGTCCATCGCCCTGGTGTTCTCGGCGCGGCCTGGTCAACGTGGTTAGCGACCGACATGCATATGAAGTGGACTATACGTGGAGAGGCCAACAGCTGGGTCCACAGCCGCACGCAAGGAAATGCCTCCTTATTACGCGCAAAATAATGATTTGTCCACCTAACATCAGGGACCCACCCAAAGGGCCTCTGTAGTTCACGAAAAAATGCTACCGCTGCTGACAGCTCGGACCCACCAGCTATATCTTCGCACGCAAGGAAGTGCCTCCTTATTACGCACGAAAAAATGAATACCCCCCTGTTAGCTGGGACCCAGTATAGTGGCAGACTGAGTTGTGGGTCTACTAAGTTGACGGGGACGGAGGGCTTTGTCAAGTTAGTCAATATGCACGATTCTAGCTCCAATGACCGTACGATGTCCATCCAACGGCCGTAGTGCTTCTTCAACCTCTGGTCTTCTTGCTCCAGCCGCCCAAACCAGTGCCGGTCGTGCCTCGTGCTCCTGCCTCCCATGGCCGGCTGCGATGCGGCGGAGGCCTCACTGCCCCCTACTACTCCCACCCCTGGCCAGGCCATCCCTCTACTCACCCATACCCCCTGTTATTCTGCAGCGACGACAGCCTCACACCGCAGTGAAGCAGTGAACCTTCGTACTCCTCTACGCGTGGGCATCCACTGTCGCGTATTCCCCGGCTCCGCGTCGTCCCCTTCCTAGGCCTCGCTGTCGTCCACCGCCCTGGTGCTCTCGGCACGGCGTGGTCAACATGGTCAAGGAACGGCTTCCATCGGACGTGGACTATACGTGGAGAGGCTGACAGATGGGTCCACGGCCGCAGCAAGGAAGTGCCTCCTTATTACGTGCAAAATATTATTCCTCCACCTGACAGCGGGGACCCACCGGATGGGCCACCGTATTTCGTGAAAAAAACATTTGCCCCTGACTGCTGGGACCCACCAGCTACATCTTCGCACGCAAGGAAGTGCGTCCGGGCAAAAAAAATAACAATTCGCCCCCCTGACTGCTGGGACCCACCAGCTACATCTTCGCAGGCAACAAAGTGCCTGATAGTCGGGACCACCTGGTCGAAGCGTATGTTGCGTTGTCATTTTGGTCGCGAACGTGTACGTACATATATACTGGTGGATGTAGAGGCGCGCACGTGTCGTAGTAGAGGCGCGTACGTGTCGTAGTAGAGGCGCGCATGTAGCATGTACATGTACGTACAGTGGCCAGGGTGCAAGAAAGAAAATACGGCCACGTATGTGTACATACGGGCGGGGTCTCGAACGCCTATTCGCGCATGCGTACGACCAGGGCTCGTGTACATGGCTGGGTGAGAATGGACAAACAACATCGTGCGTCGTATTCATGGGGAGGCAACAGAATGCATCGTGTTCATGGGGAGGCAATGTAATGCGTCGTGTTCATCAGGAGGCAACGGAACGCGTGGGAGCCAACCAGCTGGGTCGGAACGGAATGTGTGGTCGCGTTCATCGGGAGGGCTTGGACGGAACAGGCGATGGAAACGAGGCCTGGCGTAGCACATAACGAAGGAAACGAACCTCCTACGTTCGGAATGCGGTCCTGTTGATCGGGAGGGGTCTGGCGTACCGCAAAACGGAGGAAACGGATCTCCTACGGTCGAAACGGGGGTCCTATTGATTGGGAGGGGTTTGGCGTACCGCAAAACGAACGAAACGGACCTCCTACGGTCGAAACGGGGGTCTTGTTGATCGGGAGGGGTGTGGCGTACCACAAAATGGACGAAACAGACTTGTGTTGGAGCGCTAAGGTCGAAACGGGGGTCCTGTTCATCGGGAGGGGTGTGGCGTACCGCAAAACGGGACTTCACAGGATACTGTTCATCTCCACCGTCGACCTCCTCCAGCCTCCACGGGCTCCTGTTCATCCAGCCTCCACCGTGCGCTACTCCACCGGCTACTGTTCAACCACCCCTCCACGGGCACCCCTCCACCGTCTATTGTTCATCCAGCCCTCCACACCACGGGGTCCTATTCAACCACCCCTCCACGGGCACCCCTCCACCGTCTACTGTTCATCCAGCCCTCCACCACACCACGGGGTCCTGTTCATCCAGAGGCAACGCCACCGCTCACTGTTCATCCAAACCTCCCGCAGCGCTCACTATTCATCCTAGAGGCAGCATCGATCGGCTTCAGTTAGCAGCAGTAGCAAAGGAATCGCTCGATTGGGTTCAGTTAACAGCCATCGATCGATCGCTCGGGTTCAGTAATGCGTAGCCTGCAGTGCAATCGCCCGGGTTCAGTTAGAGCCCAACGCCTCGCTCGGGTTCAGTTAGAGCCAATGCCTCACACACATGGACGTACGTGTACGAGAGAAACGCGCATCGCTCGGCCCCCGACCTCCCACCATAACCGGGAACTCGTCGAAATTTTCCTCGCCCTCTCTTCTACCATGGTTTTTTCCGTCATGGACGGCCCAAAGAATGTCATGCAGCTGCATCTCCGGCCTGCCCAGGGCGAAAAGCCCATTTTCTATCATGATTTTTTGTAATAGAAGTAGGAGCCCACCACATCTATGATGGTACCGGGTTTTGTCACAATTATCGTCATAGAAGTGTCATATGTATGACATAATTTTTTTTCGTTCGGCCCAAAATGTCATGGATGTGTCTTTTTTTGTAGTGCTAGCAAGCATCCGCAACTACTAATGATCATTAAGGTAAGACCCAACCATAGCATTAAAGCATCAAGTCCTGTTTATCCCATACGCAGCAACCCCCTTACTCGGGTTTGTGTTTCAGTCACTCACGCAACCCACTATAAGTGAATCATAAACGTATTGCAACACCCTACAACGGGAATCCCTCACGCTTGCGCGACACGGAGGGCACCATTGGGCAGCACCAAAGTAAAACATACAACTCATACCAACCTAGATCATAAACCAACCCAAAGACAAAGGATATCTACTCAAAACATCATAGGATGGCAACACGTCATTGGATCATAATATGTGGCATAAAGCACCATGTTCAAGTAGGGATTACAGCGGGGTGCAGGAGAGTGGACCGCGTAAAAGAGATGAGGACGGTGATGATGATGGTGATGTTGATGAAGACGATCACAGTGGCGATGATTCCCCTCCCGATGGCACTCCGGTGCCACCGAGAGAGAGGAGGAGAGGTTCTCCCCCTTGTGCTTCCTCCTCCATGGCCTCCCCCCTAGATGGGGAGAGGTTCTCCCTCTGGTCCTTGGCCTTCATGGTGATGATGGCCCCTCCGGGATCCTCCTCCATGCCCTCCGGTGATGATGGCCCCCTCCGGCAGGGTGCCAGAGAGGGCCTAGATTGGTTTTTGGTGGCTACGGAGGCTTTTGGCGGCGGAACTCCCAATCTAGGTTAATTTTCCGAGGTTTCTATATTTATAGGAATTTTTGGCGTCAGTCTCACGTCAAGGAGGTGCCCGAGGCGTCCACGAGGCAGGTGCCCACGCCCAGGGGGAGTGGGCGCGCCCCCACCCTCATGGACAACCCGAGACTCTTATGGCCCAACTCTTTTACTCTGGGGTCTTCTTTTGGTCCATAAAAAATCGTCAAAAATTGGCACGTCAATTGGACTCCGTTTGATATTCCTTTTCTGTAAAACTCAAAAACAAGGAAAAAACAGAAACTGGCACTAGGCTCTAGGTTAATAGGTTAGTCCCAAAAACCATATAAAATAGCATATAAATGCATATAAAACATCCAAGGTTGATAATATAATAGCATAAATACTTCATAGATTATAGATACGTTGGAGACGTATCAGTCAGCAAGGGAAGTCTTCTCCTGAGCCTCCTTTTGCGCAGCTGCAAGGTCCAAGTCCTTCTTTTCCAGGGCCAGCCTCATTTTGTCTGCAAAATACACATTTAGATCAAACAGAAGAACAAAGAGATAACTTGAAGGATGGTCAAGATAAGCAGTCGACAGGCCGTTACCTTCCATACCAGCGACTTCATCTTGAGCCTTCTTCAAGTTCTGCTGAGCCAACTCCATGTCAAGGTTGAGTTGCCTATGATTTTCCTCAAATTCAACAAACTTGGAGATAAGCGTACAAGATTTATACAGTGAGTAAAAGGCATATCAATCGACAAGATCAAAGATTACTTACTTCCGAGTGACTAAAACTTCAAGACTACTCAGACCCCAACCGACTGCCAGCAGTCGACTGCGGTCTCGGGGACTACACCCAGTGGGTGCACTTAGCGTGCCCCCACTGGTTCGGATTCCACTCGGCCGGTCCGCCTAGGCCGAGTCATAAAAAAAGGGGAGAGAAAGAAGTGCTCAGACCCCAACCGACTGCCAACAGTCGACTGCGGTCTAGGGGACTACACCCAGTGGGTGCACTTAGCGTGCCCCCACTGGTTCGGATTCCACTCGGCTGGTCCGCCCAGGCCGAGTACAAAAAAAAGATGACAAAGCACCCAATGGGTGTACAATCTCGAAGTGCAAGACAATGAAAGATTGCACGAAGGAAAATATTCGGGTAGCATATCCCAAAAGAACAAGTTCAGTCGGGAGTTAACTTACCTGGACATTGGCTCGAAGAGCCGCGCTGGCGTCATAAGCAGCCTGACTGCTTTCGGGCACCACCTGCACCCGCTCCATCATTATGCCAACCTGATGAATGGCCTCCGCAGCGGCGTCCGATTGGCTTCGGGAACATGATGAGTGGCAAAGAAGGGGACAGACGGTCCAGACGCAGCGGCTTGGAGATCCGAGGCATGAAGTTGGATGGTTGAAATAAGCTCTGGTGCAGTCGACGATGCGGGGCACGCACTCGACACTGGGTTAGCAAAGGTTACAAAAACCTTACTCGCATCTTCGAGCTGTTGAACTACCCGCTCCGCCACCGGCTCCGACTGGGATGTCTTGCTAGCTATTGCCTTCTTCTTCCTGGGCCTTAGCGGCACGTCCTCGTCATCATCCGGAAGCTCAATGACATTGGCAGGGGCTGCAAAGAAATCAGCCGACCCTAGATGAGTCACCAGAATTTAATCGACCATACAATCGAGAACAAGATCACGAGTATTGTACCCGGGTTGGAGGTGACCGCATCTTCCATGTCCTCATCTTCGTACTTGCGAGTAGATGTCCCAGAAGTGGCGGCACTACAAATATCAACATTCAGTCGGTCACGTTTTGTTACACCAAGTCAACTAAAGGGTCAAGTTGGATTATTACCCAGAGATAGTAGGAATGACCACTTTGATCTTGGGCAAAGCCTTCGGCGGCTTGGAAGATGCAGCCTTCGGTGGTTTCGGCGCTGGAGGCGGTGCAGTCTTGGGTTGCTTCGGTGTCTTCTCAGTCGGTACTGGAGAAGACGTCCGGGGGAGCTTCAAAGACTGCCCAGTCGGTGCGGCCACCGAGTCAGGGATGCTTGCCGGGTCGTGAGCGTGTTGGGACCTTCTTTCTCTGTGAAAAGGCGAGTTGACCTCTTCTTCGTCACTTGGGTCACCGCTCTCCTCACCATCCTCCTCGTCCGAGTGCCACTCCCCGCTATCGCCTCCACTCGCCTCCTCCTCCGAGTCCTGCTCCTGCTCTCTGTTGGGCATTGAATACATCTCAGTAAGAGCCTGGAAAATAACAAGCAAAGCAAAAAAACAGCCAGTCGTCAACAGGTGGTTACATGATTAATCAAAAAAGTACTCGGCAATCCAGAGTTAGACCTGGTATGGCTGGCGCGAATTGTCGAATGGAGCGACCCTCCTGGACCCCCTGGGGTTATCCTTGTTGCCTGTGATGCCTCTCAGCCACTTCTCCACCGTGCCCTCGTCAATCTCCTCCGGGTGGATCCGAGTGGAATCCTCAATGCCCGAGTACATCCACATTGGATGATCACGAGATTGGAGCAGTTGGATGCGTCGTTTGAGGAATACCTCCAACAGATCCATACCGGACACGCCGTCCCAGACGAGCTGGACCACCCGTTCGACCAACACCTTCACCTGCACTCTCTCCTCTGGGATCACTTTCAATGCGGAAGGCTTCTCGACCCGAGCCATGGAAAAGGCAGGGAGCCCGGTCGACTGACCTGGAGTCAGCTGGTCTTTACAATAAAACCAGGTCGACTGCCAACCCCGGACCGACTCAGGAAGGATCATGGCTGGGAAAGTGCTTTTGTTCCTCATCTGAATCCCAAGACCCCCGCACATCTGAATCACGTGCGTTATCTCGTCACTCGGATTGGCCTTCTTGACCGACTGAGAATGACAAGTGAAAATGTGCTTGAAAAGACCCCAGTGTGGCCTACAACATACGAAGTTCTCGCACATGGATACGTAGGCGGCAAGATATATGATGGAGTTGGGAATGAAATGGTGAAGTTGTGCTCCAAAGAAGTTCAGGAATCCCTGGAAGAAAGGATGGGGAGGCAGAGAAAATCCACGGTCAACATGAGTTGCGAGGAGAACACACTCACCATCACGCGGATTCGGTTCGGTCTCTCCTTCCAAGAGCCGCGCCGATTCATGGGGAATCAGCCCCTCCTTGACCAGATCGTCGATGTCGTCTTGGCTGATCGTAGACCGGATCCAGTCACCCTAGATCCAGCCATGCGGCAGGCTGGATCTCGACGAGGATGCGCCCCAGCTGGACCTCTTTCCCTTCGCCTTCGCCGTCGCCTTCTTTGCACGCTCCAAGGCCACCGTCTTCTCCTTCCCCATGGTCGCAGGCGAAGCTCGAACGGAGCAGCGACACTGAGGGCAGGGGTGGAGATGGCGGAGAAAACAAAAGAGAAATGAAGAAAATGGAGGAACGCTGCACACGAAATCCAATCTGGCACTTTATATGGGGCCGCTTCCGAGTGGCTGGCCTGTGTGTCGGTGTTCTGGGAACGGGGGTCCCTAGACTTGCCTGCCTGCGGCCTGTGGCGTGGCTCAAAGGGGGGCCCAGCACGGCCCATCTTCATCAACACAGACCCAAGACCCTCGCGAGGGGCCAAGCCTCGCGGGGCAGACGCCACGGAGCTTCCTCAGGCACGGCCTCGTCAGGCTGGCTCGCGAGGAGGCGGAGAGATCAAGGTGGGGTACCTCACGAGGTGCCTGTGACGCAAGCCATGACGACCAAGGGTGCCAGGCGGGCGCCAGCCCGCGCAGTGTCCTCCTTTCCTCTTTGGTACAAAGGGAGCAAGCGCGGGCAAGATCATCAAGCAAAGGCACCCGTTTCGGTGCAACAAGACCAAGACCAGTCCAACGGCAGGGAGGAAGTCATTGTGGAGCCCAAGCCAGCATCACCACCAGAGCCTTTGGCAGGCGAGGACCAACTTTAGTCAGGATAAGTGTACCAGATGTTGCCCTTCAAAATGGCCAATTGTTGGCGCCCTTCCCGCTCAATATTTGGGAAGACGCCCAGGGCCTTTGCCTATAAATAGGACTAGCCACCCCCAGGGTAGGAGGATCGGAATCAAGAAGGGAGAATCTAGAAGCCAAGAGAGAAACTAGCTATGATGGAAATCGGAGAGAGAATCGAGAAGAGAGAGAGAGAAGGGTGACTGAACTCCTCCTAGCAGTTCATCCCCCCAGCCAAGAACAGACCCTCGCGAGGCTGTTCTTCCTTGTATTGCTCATCATCACCAGCCCAAGAGGCAATCCACCACACCACACACTGGAGTAGGGTATTATACCACAACGGTGGCCCGAACCAGTATAAACCCTGTGTCTCTTGTGCTGTTCTTTCCATAGCTTAGATCTTAGCGAGGCGGAAGGGTGCAGGTAGGTAGAAGGCGAAATCTCTGCGCGCACCCCAGTGTTCGAACCTCAAGGGTCTGCCGGAACCCGAAATCCGACATTTGGCGCGCCAGGTAGGGGTGCGCCGGAATTCGTCTTCCACCACCCCGTTCTCCTCCGACCATCGCGTCCATGTCTGACGCTCGTCGGGCCCGCGCCGAGCGCCGGGCCGCTCTCGCTTCCCGCGTCGCCCAGACGGCTCTTGTCGGTGGGCGTCCTTGCCGTTCCCCGTCACCTGCCGTCAACGCCGCCACCGGCCCGGCGGGGGACGAGCAGCAAGCATCGTCTCAGCATCCGTCCGTGTGGCAAGACGGCCGCACCACTACTCCCTCGCTCACCCCAGCTGGTTCTTCGTCCCGCGCGCTCTGCGCACCCATGGAGGCTCGAGCTGTGCTCATCGCGGCAAACGAGCTCCTGCGCTACCGTCCCATCGACGACGTCTACGAAGAATGGCTCGACCGCATCGCCGAGCTCGTCCGCGCCGTAGGGGGCTCTCCTACGCCGTCCGTTCCGCTGCACCGCACCCCGCCCCGCGCAGGCGACGAAGCTCCGGCGGCGCCCCAGCCGCCTCCTCCTAAAGAAGGCGCCATGGCTCCAAGGCGCGTGGCCCCTGGGCGGAACCCGCTTCGTTAGGTGCCAGCGCGGCAAGAGCAGAGCTGCCAAGAAGTCCCTCGCCCGCAAGAAGCTGCCTGGGCGCTCCCTGCTCCAGCACGTCGCGACCATGCTCCTGCTCCCGCTCGTCAAGACCCGCGCTGCTCCCAGCTGCAGCGCGTGGGGACATGCAAGACCAAGCTCTCCGTCACCCATGGCCTCCCGTGGCCACAGCAGGCTGCCATGCCTTCACCACCGAGCTACGCAGCGTCGCGTGGCTCGACAAGTTCAAGCCAGACCTGCCTCCTCATTACGACGGCACGGCCAACCCTACGGAGTTCCTCCAGCTCTATGAGCTGGGCATCGAAGCTGCCAACGGAGATGAGAAGGTCATGGCGAACTGGTTTCCCATGGTGCTCAAGGACGGGGCCCGCACCTGGCTCCTGAACCTGGCTCCAGGCACGATCTCCTCCTGGGACGAGATGCACACCCGCTTCATCGCCAACTTCCAAGGTACTCGCGACCGGCCACCCGCCATGAGCGACATGCGCCGCATCAAGCAACAACCCGGAGAGACCTTGCAGAAGTACATCTAGCGCTTCAACAACGCACGCCTCAAGATTCCCAAGGTGACCGAGGAGGCCATCATCTTAGCCTTCTCCGACGGCGTGCGCGATGTCAAGATGAAGGAGGAGCTGGTGATGCATGAAGACCTGTGCACTTCCTTGGAGCTGTTCAACTTGGCAACCAAGTGCGCCAGGGCTGAGGAAGGGCGTCTCTCCCTCCTCGAGCTGCCTACCGCAGACCCAGAAGAGAAGAAGCTCAAGGCCAAGGATGTGAAGCGCAAGGGGGCTGCCGTGCTCGCGGCAGAACCAGACACCAAGCGGGGCAGAGATCAGCCCGAATCTTCCAAGGGCAGTCGGTACTGTGTGTACCACGATCTCCACACCCATAACACCAACGAATGTCAAGAGCTCCGAGCCATGCGAGAAGGAAGGATCGGACGTCGCCCCGACCGCGGTGACCGGGGCTACGGTCGAGGAGGAGGAAGGAACGCAGGACGCTGGGAAGACCGCGGCCCGCGCCAAGGGTGGTGCGATCAACCTCGCGAGGATCGCTGGCAAGACCCGCCTCACGAGGGAGACTGGAGGGATCAGCCTCACGAGGATCGCCCGCAAGGCAACGCAGGCCTCCCTCCGCTGCCACCGCAGCCAAGGAGAAACGAGGACCACCATCAGGACGAGGGGGCTGGGGGCTTCCAGGAGCCGCGCGCGATCGCCTGCATCCTGGGCGGGGCTCAAGCCCCAGCCTCTCAACGCATCTTCAAGAAGTTCGCCCGCGAAGTGAATGCAGTCCTCCCCAAGCTCGAAGCCACGCGCCCTCCCAGGTGGTCGGCGTGCGCCATCATGTTCAGCTCAGCAGATCAGCTCAAGTGTGCGGCTACAGCCGGAGTCCTCCTGATGCTTTGTTCCCCAATCATTAGCAACATGGTGGTCACCAGGACCCTCATCGATGGTGGGGCAGGGCTCAACGTCCTATCTGTGGAAACATTCAACAATCTCCAAGTGCCCTACAACCAGCTTCAGCCAACCAAGACTTTCTCTGGAGTCACCGACGGCTCCATGGTCCCGATTGGGCAGGTCCGCCTCCCTGTCACCTTCGGGGCATGCGACAACTACCGCACCGAGCTCATCGACTTCGACGTCGCTCACATTCGCCTGCCGTACAACGCCATCCTTGGGTACCCAGCGCTGGCCAAGTTCATGGCCGTAACTCACCACGGCTACAACATCCTCAAGATGCCAGGAAGTGGCGGAGTCATCACGATGCCCTGTGAAGAGAAGGATGCGGTGTGTTCCCTGGAACGAGCCTTTCAGGCCGCATCACTGGAAGACCCCGATCGCGGAAGCAGGAGGCTTCTCGAGACCACCCCCAAGAAGAAGAAGACATCGCCCGGCCTGGCCCCTCAGGGCCCGCGCCTGCCCAGGGGGAACCTCCTTCCATCGCATAGGAAAGCGCGCCCGGCGCCCTCCTCAGGAAGGGCTCGGGGGCTCTCCCCTGGAGGGCCACCGACCTGGCTAAGGTCACGAGGGAGGCGCTTGGGCACCACATGGAGGCGTGTTTCGAAGCACGTTTCCCTCAAGAAGGAGTAAGGCAAGGAGAGCCAGACCCTCAGGAGTTCGTCAGCAAGGCCATTCAGGAGCTACAGGAGTCAAGAGTCATGAAAGGCGGCCGCCGCCTACGAGCTGTGGCTCCCCATCCATGCGAGGATGGTGGGCTGCGCGTCTACATCGACATACCAGGGCTCAATCGAGTCGCCTCTCTGTAGCGCCTCTGGCCCTCGCGAGTGGGGTGCTGCAAAGGTCCACCCCACAGCTACGTTCGCATGCCTTACGGCTTGCCGAACGCGGCTGCCACGTACCAGCGCCTCATGAGGGGTATCATGGAGGCTTAAGAGGCCAGGCGTTCCGCAGCCCTGGCGGAGATGGATATGGTCCGCGAGGAGCCACCAGCACCTCCGGAGCCTCCCGAGGCCCCTAGGCCTGGGGGCTTGTGAGGATCGGCTTCCGCAGCCCACCGAGTCTGCTACACTAACACTCCTTCGTCCTCAACATCATCAGGTGACATCTTTCAAGTTTCATTTCCAGCTGGGAGCGCCCCCCAGGGCTGCATTATTCCCAGGCCGCATGGGTCCGTCCCTGCGGCATGTATCCCTTTTGTTTCATGTTGTTAGCTTGCTTTGTTGGGGGCGCCCCACGGGCTGCATCATCCCCAAGTTGCTCGGGCCAGACGCAGCGGCATGTATCCCTTTTGCGTTTATTTCCGGCTATGAGTTCGACCCACCATGCTTGATTATTTGATGCCTGTCCATGGCACCTCTTCTTCTCCATGCCGACCACTTGCACGTTAAAGGGGAGGGTACCTGAGCATCGCGACTCAGGGCTCTAACTGGCTCTCCAGCCCTCACCCTCTGGCCTTGTCCACGGCATCGCGACCTGGCATACCAACGACGGCTGAGACCAGCTCGAGGGCCGGGACCCGAGGATGTAGAGTGCCGGCATCTAACCAAATTTGCAGGGACACATCACAAGATAAGGCCCAGTGCCAGGCGCAACCCACCTAGAGGTAGGGTCCTGTGAGTCCCGCGCTGGCTCACGGGTGCCCAGATACACCTCGCCAGGCCCTACCGTGCCAGCCACGTGTTAGGGAGGGGCTGTACACACCCTGGGGGCTCCTCCCGGAGGGGAGCCCCCTCCCACGTACCAGTGGAAGCACCATGCTCCATGCTGGCTGACGACACTGCCGAGGAGCGGCTATGCCCGTACACGTACGGAAGCGCTATGCTCCGTGCTGGTGATAAACAACTGAGGGTGGCCCCCGGGCCGCATCAACCTCAGGGAGCCCAGAGCTCAGTGTCTAGCCTCATCGTAACGCCTCCCATCGGGAGTGCCGTGCGAGGGGGCTGGGCACGGGGGCTGCGCCTGGGTCACGCCCAGACGCACGCCACCCAGCCAGGCCCCCCTGGGCCTGGTTCGTCGTACGTCTCTCCCCGAGCGGAGCCAAGGTATGAAGGCCATTTGAGCGTCAAGGGGGACTCCTGAGCATCGTGACTCAGGAGCCTAACTGGTCATGTAGCCCCTCACTCCTTAGTTCCGAAAGGCTAACGGCGGTTGAGGTATGCGCGCGGCCGGGCTCTGCAGACGTAGAACGGTAGATCCACCCACATCACACCTTCCTACTTGCTGTTCATGCGCCAAGGGGGACTCCTGAGCATCGCGACTCAGGAGCCTAACTTGTCACGTAGCCCCTCACTCCTTGGTCTCGTCCTGGTTCCCGGTCGGGGCTAACGGCGGCTGAGGTATGCGCGGGGCCGGGCTCTGCCGGCGTAGAACATAAGCAAGTAGGAAGGAAAAGCATAAATTTCAAGGAATTCAAAAGCAAATATTACAGTCCACACTGTTATCTCAATGCCAAACGCAAGTTTAAACGCCTCCGCGAGGCATGATACATGTGCAGGAATTAAAGGCAGGAAAGGAGCCACAACGGAGTCACTTGTCGGCGGTGGAGCAGCGCGGAGTGGGTTCGCCTCATGGAGGAGCGGGGTCGGCAGCGCCTTGCTTCGGCTTGGTGCTGAAGGCCCGGAACTTCCCAAGCAGAACCTCCGCGCGACCATTCATGGCCTCGGCAGCGGCAACGGCACGCTCGCCGCTTACTGGCTCCAGCAGGCTGTCGAGGTCGACGATGGGATCGCGAAGGTAGATGTGGGTGAGGACCCGCGTCAGCGCTGCAGAAGACAGGACACGTGCCTCGGCCTCGGCCGTGGGGCCAAGGCCAAGGGTGACATCTTCAGGAGCACGAACCAGCAAGGGAAGCAGCTTGGCGGGGCCGTCCTTGGCGCCAGCCAGCGGGCTCTCCAGGCCGCTGTCGTAAAGCGTCCTCAGCGAGGAGCGAGCCTTCGCCTCCATCTCCGCGAAGGCCACGCGGTCCTCGGCAAGAACCTGGGCCTTGTCGTCCAGCTTGACCTTCCTCGCCCCCAACTCCTGCTCCAGCGCGCCTAGGCGGTCACGGCGCCGCCTGAGCTTGATCTCCCTCTCCTTGACGGCCGCCTCGCGAGCCTTCACGCCTTCTTCCTGCTCTTGGCGAAGGTGGGCCTCTTTCGTGAGCTGGTCCCGCAGGCCTTGCAGCTCGTCCTCCAGCGCCTTGCAGTGACCACGGACGTTGTCCACCTCCCCCAGGGCTGCGTCACGAGCAACCTTCGCCTCAAGGACGGCCTGCCTCTCCTCATCGCAAGCCGTCAAGGCCTGGACCAGCGCCGCCCAAATCAAAGCGTCAGAGCGAACCCATCCTGAAGCCAGCTCCAAGCGCCCGACCACCAAGCGAGGGCCGGCGCCAAGAAGATCCTGCCGCAGCCGGTCCAGCTCAGCAGCAGCACGATCCAGAATGGCAGGAGGAGTGAGACAGACAGCAGTCGGTGGAGTAGGAGGAGAAGGCGGCAGCGCGACCACAACATCCTTAGGCGGAGCCTGCTGCGCCCCAACGGCTGTAGTGGCGGCAGCAGGCAAAGGCACCTCGGGAGTCACTTGGGCCATGGGGGCTGAGCTCGCCCCAGCCGGCTCAGCCAGGCCTCGTGAGGACGACCGGGCAGGAGAAGCCCATGCGTCGCGGTCACCTTCCTTCACGGGCAGAGGCGCTGCCACGGATGGAACATTAGGAGCTCCCTTCGGCTTCTTTGCTGCGGGCGCCAAGCTGTCCAAGAGATGTGGACGTCAAGCCTCAGCAGCAGAACAAGAAATAAAGACAAGAATCAAGCGCTTACGGGTCATCGCCAGTGAGCTCAGACAGCCTCCGGCCAAGTTTGAAGCCTGAAAGCCGGCTGGAAGGGTCAACCTTGGGAATCTCGGGAGCGGAAGGCGCGTCTGCGGTCCGCCTCGGGGCCGGGGCAGACCCGCGGGAGATCAACCCGGTCCTGTCCTTCTTCGGGATTGGGGGAAAGCTCCCGCCGCCCTGCTCGTCATCATCCTCGTCGTCATTGCTCGGAAAGAGGCGGAGAGCGTGGGACCTGCGCCGGGGGAGGGGAGCCCTCGACTCTCCATCAGTCGCCTTGGAGTCAGGCCCTTTTTCCCGCTCCCCTCCTTCCTCCTCTTTGCTGGAGTCGTCGGAGGACACATCCACCGATTCCCCGGGAGTTTCCATGGGCACGGGCCCGTCCCCGTTGAAGACGGGCATGGACTCCACTACCTGCTCCCAGTCGTCGCAGAGGAACAAGGGCGTAGGAGCGCCCTCCAACCTCGCCACATCGCCACCGACCAGAGATTGGAGGACCGCAGCCAGATCTTCGTCGGCCAAGGCCGCGGGGCTCGGATGGGGCCTCCACATCGGAAGTGAGTACTACCTAAGTGGAGCCAGCTGGTGCTCCAGGAATTCCCTCAGCAGCGACGCGCCGGTCAGCTTCGCCGCCACCATGTTGGCCGGCCTCAAATCCGCGTCCATCTTCTCCAGCACCAGCTTCGCGCGGGGGTCCGCGAGCTACGCTCGACCCCAATCACTGGAGCTCGTGGGTTGCTCCATGGGCAAGATCAGCCGAGCGTGGATGCGCCCAGCATCTGCCAAGACCCACTTGCTCCTGAAGCCCTCAATCCTTTTCCCGGGGTTCGAAATGGCAATGGCGCCACCGTACGCGATGAAGCTCGCGCACGCGGAAGCAGGACCGCGAGAGGTCCGGAGGTAGAAGTAGTGGCGCAGCAAGGCCACTGAGGGCTGCACCCCTACGTGAGCCTCGCAGTAATAGGCGAAGATTGCCAGGAGAAGGACGGAGTTGGGGTGGAGATGCAGAGCCTGTAGCTTATAATGGCGGAGGACAGAGAAGAAGAACTCGGAGAAGGGAGGCACCAGGCCAGCAGCAATGGCGCTTACAAAGAACGGATAGAAGGTGCTCCCTTGGCCCTCAGGGGTGGCAGAGCCGGCCTTGAACACCTTCTCCTCGTCGATGCCCTACGCCGCCGCCATCCGGCGCAACCGGGCGAGGCTCGCCTCCGACACGTTCGGCGAGTCCAGGGCAGACGAGTACCAAGCTCCGGCCGGGGACTGACGAGGCGCCATGGCTTCCTAGGTCACGCAGTCGAAGTAGATCTAGAAATTTTGGAGGAAGGAAGGAGAGGCGCAAGAAAGGGGATCTGAGCAGCAACCGGAGAAAGAAAAAGGCAAAGCCTAGGCAGATGCCGCTCCCTTATCAACTCGCGCGGTTGCTGAGGCGCCCACGTCCAGTCAACCGCCACGCGGTGACCAAGGCCGCAAGCTGTTAGGGCCCGCGGCGCTTCGCTCTTGCCCTTCCGCCTCCCTGCACGGCCAAGTCCGGGCGCGCCTTGGGCCCGGGGGCTACTGTCGGCATTCTGGGAACGGGGGTCCCCAGACTTGCCTGCCTGCGGCCTGCGGCGTGGCTCAAAGGGGGGCCCAGCACGGCCCATCTTCATCAACACAGACCCAAGACCCTCGCGAGGGGCCAAGCCTCGTGGGGCGGACGACATAGAGCTTCCTCAGGCACGGCCTCGTCAGGCTAGCTCACGAGGAGGCGGAGAGATCAAGGCGGGGTACCTCACGAGGTGCCCGTGATGCAAGCCATGACGACCAAGGGTGCCAGGCGGGCGCCAGCCCGCGCAGTGTCCTCCTTTCCTCTTTGGTGCAAAGGGAGCAAGCGCAGGCGAGAGCATCAAGCAAAGGCACCCGTTTCGGTGCAACAAGACCAAGACCAGTCCAACGGCAGGGAGGAAGTCATTGTGGAGCCCAAGCCAGCGTCACCACCAGAGCCTTTGGCAGGCGAGGACCAACTTTAGTCAGGATAAGTGTACCAGATGTTCCCCTTCAAAATGTCCAATTGTTGGCGCCCTTCCCGCTCAATATTTGGGAAGAGGCCCAGGGCCTTTGCCTATAAATAGGACTAGCCACTCCTAGGGTAGGAGGATCGAAATCAAGAAGGGAGAATCTAGAAGCCAAGAGAGAAACTAGCTATGATGGAAATCGGAGAGAGAATCGAGAAGAGAGAGAGAGAGAAGGGTGACTGAACTCCTCCTAGCAGTTCATCCCCCCAGCCAAGAACAGACCCTCGCGAGGCTGTTCTTCCTTGTATTGCTCATCATCACCAGCCCAAGAGGCAATCCACCACACCACACACTGGAGTAGGGTATTACACCACAACGGTGGCCCGAACCAGTATAAACCTTGTGTCTCTTGTGCTGTTCTTTCCATAGCTTAGATCTTAGCGAGGCGGAAGGGTTCAGGTAGGTAGAAGGCGAAATCTCCACGCGCACCCCAGTGTTCGAACCTCAAGGGTCTGCCGGAACCCGAAATCCGACACTCTGGGGCCAGATGATCCAATCAAATCCCGCAACAATCGCGGGCGAGGTACGTGGCAAAAAAGGTGGTGCGGCGATCGAGGCGGCCTCGCCTCGTCCCATCCGATTACTGCGGACTCCTCCGTCTCGCGCGCTTCCCCAAATACAAAATCCCACGATATCCATGCACAGCAAGGCAACCTGTCAGGCGGAGGATCTTTTCCATATCGACACTCAGAGCATTGCAGCAAAAGTTCACTCGGCAGAAACCAAGAATGGATCAAGGCGACTGAGAAGAAGTTAAGATCATCATAATTGTTTGGTTGATCGCAAATAAGACGCTCCCGAAGCATAGAAATTGAATCAGGAGAATTCTCAACTCCTTCCCACTCAAGCCCCGAACCATTCGAGGGCTAATGATGAAGCTATGTACCTAGGGTAGGGTCACATGTCTGACCTAGACGCCCTCCCCAAGGTCATCGCCCTAAAGCCAGAAGCATTCGAAGGGTATCATCATCCACTCGACTAAAGACATTCCACTCAGAAGAATCAACGACACTGAACTGTAACAGAAGCCACTCGATGTACAGAAGATCTAAAGCCACTCTGCACAAACAACGGTCGGGCGTTTACTCATAGACTTAATTGTCATTTATATCACTTAATTGCTAGTGTTACCAGTAACGTCCCACTCTTAATGTACATTGAACCCTGTGTAACGGAGGGCAGCTGGGGTCCTGGTGCACTCTATATAAGCCACCCCCTCCTCTGGGACAAGGGTTCACATCTTTTGTAAACTCACACACACATACAATCCAGTCGACCACCTCAGGGCACTGAGATGTAGGGCTGTTACTTCCTCCGCGAAGGGCCTGAACTCATAAACTCGTGTGCACAACTACTCCATAGCTAGGATCTTGCCTCCTTATACCTACCCCCATTCTACTATCAGTCTTAGATTCACGACACCGATGCCGGCGGATCGAGAGGCGCCAAACGTACCAGGGAGCGCCGTCGGAGAGCGAGGAAGGACGGGGCAGCCACCAGCATCGGCGATGGCGAGGTCGCGGTTGTCCCTACCGTCACCGGATGCGCCTCCGTCGTCAACGCCACCGCCGCCGCCACTGCTGGTCACCATGCGGGAAGTGAGCTAGGACGAGTAGATGCGATCTAGGGGAAATGGCTAGGTCGGGCTGGCTCGTTAGGTGAGGTGCGACGCCATCAAACAGCGCGTGTCACGGGCGCCGTCTCCCTGGCCACGTGGCGCCTGACAGCAAGCCCAACCAGTCTGTTTTCCACTCAAACGCGCCAAACCGTTCAATCAGTGCTATTTGAAAACTGTCAGCGCAAACGTGGTGGTTTTTTTGAAAAAAACCGAAAGGTGGTGGTTTTCTGTTTTAGCGTCCCTAAATGTGGTGGGTTTTTGTAATTTAGTCAACAACTCACGCATAACCTCGTAAGAATTACAATCATATAGACATTCCAAAGCACACTTGCCTACATGCTCTGCAGATTTTGCATTATCTTTGCCTTTTGTTGTCCTTTAGGGCTTTGGACCTAACGAAATGATTTACGTTACAATTTATGTTTTATGTTTTTACCGCAGAAAAGAAAAAGAATTGATTTATGTGTTTGTTTTGTCCGATGAGGTGTTGGCTGTGTTCTTGGGCACATTTCTATACCAGGTTGAGATTTTGTGTGACCACTCTCAATCTGTACAGCAGTGCGGAACCAACCCAATAGGCCAGGGTGCACCAATACTAAAATTGTTCATAAATTCCTTTAATAATATTTAACTATTTTGCTATGATATAAGGCTATTGGAAAAATCTCAGGGTGGGCCACAACCCACCCTCTAACTATGCCACTGATGTGGTGCTGCTCCTAGATCGTCGACGCGGAGAACTCGTGTGGACTGACTGGATATGATCCACCGCTGGTTGTGATCGATGAGCAACAACGTTGGTTGCTAATGATCGCACTTTGAACAAAGTTCAATTTCATTTTAATAAGGAATGGAATCTGGAACCCATCTTTTTAATAATAATAATAATATAGATATTTTAAAATTATTTTACAAAACTCCTCGTAAAACAGAGACATCCATGGCTAAATTTAGACATCCCGAAATGAAAAGTATCATGCATACGATGCTAGTATATAATACTATATTCGTAGTGCATAGTATCATAGTCTAGTACTCCCTCTAACGTTTTTATATTTCTTTACGGAGGGAGCATTTTAGATAAACCCTCTTTTTGCATCAATTCTCTTTCTTCATTCAATTGTATGTGGCCTTGACAAAAATGCCTACTTGACATACATGATACACCCTCTATTCCATAATGTAGTGTGCCCGCGTTTCCCAAGATTCAAGTCGGTCTTGTTGGTTAAATTTACGGTCAAACTTGAATCTCAGGAAGCACTGGCACACTACAATGTGGAATGGAGGGAGTACTTCTTATAATACTACCTTCGTCCCGAATTACTTTTCACATCAATGGATGTATCTTGATGATTTTTTAGTTCTAGATACAACCATTTTTGTGACAAGTAATTCGGAGCAGAGAGAGTACTGCGGTCTTGGATTTTCCGATCAGAAAATTAGTGCAGCGCGCTGAAACGAGTTAATTGTATAAAAACATCACATTTGCCGCTATGTTTGCAGAAAACCACCTACCCACTATTTTTTTTTGCAAAAGTCACTGCGTTAGTAAACTTTTTGTAAAAAGCACCGATAGGGTGATTGTAGGGGAACACAGTAATTTCAAAAAAATTCCTACGCGCACGCAAGATCTATCATGGTGATGCATAGCAACGAGAGGGGAAGAGTGTTGTCCACGTACCCTCATAGACCGTAAGCGGAAGCGTTATCACAACACGGTTGATGTAGTCGTACGTCTTCACGATCCGACCGATCCTAGTACCAAAAGTACGGCACCTCCGTGATCTGCACAAGTTCGGCTCGGTGACGTCACATGAACTCTCGATCTAGCTGAGTGTCGAGGGAGAGCTTCGTCAGCACGACGACGTGATGACAGTGACGAGGAAGCTACCGGCGCAGGGCTTCGCCTAAGCACAACGATGATATGATCGAGGTGGATTATGGTGGAGGGGGGCACAACACATGGCTAAGAGATCAATGATCAACTTGTGTGTCTATGGGGTGCCCCTCCCTCGTATATAAAGGAGTGGAGGAGGGGGAGGGCCGGCCCTCTACTATGGCGCGCCCTGGGGAGTCCTACTCCCACCGGGAGTAGGATTCCCCCCTTCCAAGTAGTAGGAGTAGGAGAAAAGGAAGGGGAAGAGAGAAGAGAAGGAATGAGGGGGCGCCGCCCCTCCCCCTAGTCCAATTCGAACTAGGCTTTGGGAGGGGGTGCGGCCTGACCTAGGCAGCCCCTCTCTCTCTCTCTCCCCTAAAGCCCAATAAGGTCCATATACTCCTCGGCGAATTCCCGTAACTCTCCGGTACTCCGATAAATACCCGAACCCTTCAGAACCTTTCCGATGTCCGAATATAGCCTTCCAATATATCAATCTTTATGTCTCGAACATTTCAAGACTCCTCGTCATGTCCTTGATCTCATCCGGGACTCCGAACAACCTTCAGTACATAAAAAGACATAAATTCCTAATACCAATCATCACCGAACGTTAAGCGTGCGGACCCTACGGGTTCGACAACTATGTAGACATGACCGAGACTCATTTCCGGTCAATAACCAATAGCGGAAACTGGATGCTCATATTGGCTCCTACATATTCGACGAATATCTTTATCGTTCAAACCGCATAACAACATACGTTGTGCCCTTTGTCATCGGTATGTTACTTGCCCGAGATTGGATCGTCGGTATCTCAATACCTAGTTCAATCTCGTTACCAGCAAGTCTCTTTATTCGTTCCGTAATGCATCATCCCGCAACTAACTCATTAGTCACATTGCTTGCAAGGCTTATAGTGATGTGCATTACCGAGAGGGCCCAGAGATACCTCTCCGACAATCGGAGTGACAAATCCTAGTCTCGATCTATGCCAACTCAACAAGTACCATTGGAGACACCTGTAGAGCACCTTTATAATCACCCAGTTACGTTGTGACGTTTGGTAGCACACAAAGTGTTCCTCCGGTATTCGGGAGTTGCATAATCTCATAGTCAGAGGAACATGTATAAGTCATGAAGAAAGAAGTAGCAACAAACTAAATGATCATCGTGCTAAGCTAACGGAATGGTCAAGTCAATCACATCATTCTCGAATGATGTGATCCCATTAATCAAATGACAACTCATGTCTATGGCTAGGAAACTTAACCATCTTTGATTCAACGAGCTAGTCAAATAGAGGTATACTAGTGACACTCTATTTGTCTATGTATTCACACATGTACAAAGTTTCTGGTTAATACAATTCTAGCATGAATAATAAACATTTATCATGATATAAGGAATAAATAATACTTTTATTATTTCCTCTAGGGTATATTTCCTTCAGTCTCCCACTTGCACTAGAGTCATTAATCTAGTTCACATCTTTATGTGATTAGTTCACATGTCCATGTGACTAATACCCAAAGGGTTTTCTAGAATCAATAATCTAGTTCACATCGCTATGTGATTAACAGCCAATGGGTGATCATGTTTTGCTTGTGAGAGAAGTTTAGTCTACAGGTCTGCAACATTCAGGTCCGTATGTATTTTGCAGATTTCTATGTGAACAATGCTCTACACGGAGCTACTCTAGCTAATTGCTCCCACTTTCAATATGTATCCAGATTGAGACTTAGAGTCATCTGGATCAATGTCAAAACTTGCATCGATGTAACCCTTTACGATGAACCTTTTGTCACCTCCATAACCGAGAAATATGTCCTTATTCCACTAAGGTTAATTTTAACCGCTGTCCAGTGATCCACTCCTGGATCACTATTGTACCCTCTTGCCAAACTCATGGTGAGGTACACAATAGGTCTGGTACACAGCAAATCATACTTTTTAGAACCTATGACTCAGGCATAGGGAATGACTTTTCATTCTCTTTCTACTTTCTGCCGTGGTCGGGTTTTGAGTCTTTACTCAACTTCACACCTTGCAAAACATGCAAGAACTCCTTTGACTGTTCCATTTTGAACTACTTCAAAATCTTGTCAAGGTATGTACTCATTGAAAATATATCAAGTGTCTTGATCTATCTCTATAGTCTTGATGCTCAATATGTAAGTAGCTTCACCGAGGTCTTTCTTTGAAAAACTCTTTTCAAACACTCCTTTATGCTTTCCAGAAAATTCTACATTATTTCCGATTAACAATATGTCATTCACATATACTTACCAGAAATGTTGTAGTGCTCCTACTCACTTTCTTGTAAATACAGGCTTCACCGCAAGTCTGTATAAAACCATATGCTTTGATCACTTTATCAAAGCATATATTCCAACTCCGAGATGCTTGCACCAGTCCATAGATGGATTGCTGGAGCTTGCTTACTTTATTAGCACCTTTAGGATTGACAAAACCTTCTGGTTGCATCATATACAACTCTTCTTTAAGAAATCCATTAAGGAATGCAGTTTTGACATCTATTTGCCAGATTTCATAAAATGCGGCAACTACTAACATGATTCAGACAGACTTTTAAGCATCGATACGAGTGAGAAAATCTCATCGTAGTCAACATCTTGAACTTGTCGAAAACATTTTGCGACAATTCAAGCTTTGTAGATAGTAACACTACTATCAGCGCCCGTCTTCCTCTTGAAGATCCATTTATTTTTAACGACTCACCAATCATCGGGCAAGTCAATCAAAGTCCATACTTTGTTCTCATACATGGATCACATCTCAGATTTCATGGCCTCAAGCCATTTCGCGGAATCTGGGCTCATCATCGCTTCTCATAGTTCGTAGGTTCGTCATGGTCTAGTAACATGACTTCTAGAAAGGATTACCTTACCACTCTGGTGCGGACCATACTCTGGTTGTCCTACGAGGTTCGTTAGTAATTTCATCTGAAGTTTCATGATCATCATCATTAGCTTCGTCACTAATTGGTGTAGAGATCACTAGAACTGATTTCTGTGATGAACTACGTTCCAATTTGGGAGAAGGTACAATTACCTCATCAAGTTCTACATTCCTCCCACTCACTTCTTTTGAGAGAAACTCCTTCTCTAGAAAGGATCCACTCTTAGCAACAAAGATATTGCCTTTAGGATCTATGATAGAAGGTGTACCCAACAGTTTCTTTTGGGTATCCTATGAAGACACACTTTTCTAATTTAGGTTTGTGCTTATCAGGCTGAAACTTTTTCAAATAAGCATCACAACCCCAAACTTTAAGAAACGGCAGCTTAGGTTTCTAGCCAAACCATAGTTCATACGGTGTCATCTCAACGGATTAGACGGTGCCCTATTTAATGTGAATCTAGCTATCTCTAATGCATAACCCCCAAAACGATAGTGATAAATCGATAAGAGACATCATAGATCACACCATATCTAATAAAGCATGGTTACGACGTTCAGACACACCATTACACTGTGGTGTTCTAGGTGGCGTGAGTTGTGAAACTATTCCACATTGTTTCAAATGAAGACCAAACTCGTAACTCAAATATTCGTCTCCGCGATCAGATCGTAGAAACTTTATTTTCTTGTTATGATGATTTTGCACTTCGCTCTGAAATTCATTGAACTTTTCAAATGTTTCAGACTTATGTTTCATCAAGTAGATATACTCATATCTGCTCAAATCATCCGTGAAGGTCAGAAAATAATGATACCCGCCGCGAGCCTCAACACTCATCGAATCGCATGCATCAGTATGTATTATTTCCAATAAGTCAGTTGCTCGCTCCATTGTTCCGGAGAACGGAGTCTTAGTCATCTTGCCCATGAGGCATGGTTCGCAAGCATCAAGTGATTCATAATCAAGTGATTCCAAAATCCCATCAGCATGGATTTTCTTCAAGCGCTTTACACCAATATGACCTAAACGACAGTGCCACAAATATGTTGCACTATCATTATCAACTTTGCATCTTTTGGCATCAATATTATGAATATGTGTATCACTACGACCGAGATTCAACAAACCATTCACCTTGGGTGTATGACCTCAGAAGGTTTATTCATGTAAACAAAATAACAATTATTCTTTGACTTAAATGAATAACCGTATTGCAATAAACATGATCCAATCATATTATGCTCAACGCAAACACCAAATAGCATTTATTTTAGGTTTAACACTAATCCCGAAGGTAAAGGGAGCGTGCGATGGTGATCTTGTCAACCATGGAATCACTTCCAACTCACATCATCACCTCGCCCTTAACTAGTCTCTATTTATTTTGCCACTCCCGTTTCGAGTTACTACTCTTAGCAACTGAACCAGTATCAAATACTGAGGGGTTGCTATAAACACTAGCAAAGTACACATCAATAACATGTGTATCAAATATACTTTTGTTCACTTTGCCATCCTTCTTATCCGCCAAGTATCTAGGGCAGTTCCACTTCCAGTGACCATTTTCTTTGCAGTAGAAGCACTCAGTTTCAGGCTTGGTTCTAGCTTTGGGCTAGTTCATGGGAGTGGCAACTTGCTTTCCATTCTTCTTGAAGTTACCTTTCTTTCCCTTGCCTTTTACTTGAAACTAGTGGTCTTTTCAACCATCAACACTTGATGCTTTTCTTGATTTCTACCTTCATCGATTTCAGCATCACGAAGAGCTTGGGAATCGTTTCCGTTATCCCTTGCATATTATAGTTCATCATGAAGTTCTAGTAACATGGTGGTAGTGACTAGAGAACTCTGTCAATCACTATCTTATCTAGAAGATTAACTCCCACTTGATTCAAGTGATTGTAGTACTTAGACAATCTGAGCACATGCTCACTGGTTGAGCTATTCTCCTCCATCTTGTAGGCAAAGTACTTGTCAGAGGTCTCATACCTCTCGACTCGGGCATGAGTCTGACATACCAATTTCAGCTCTTGGAACATCTTATATGCTCTGTGGTGTTCAAAACATTTTTGATGTCCCGGTTCTAAGACGTAAAGCATGGTGCACAAAACTATCAAGTAGTCATCGTACTGAGCTTTGTCAAACGTTCATAACGTCTGTATCTGCTCCCGCAATAGGTCCGTCACCTAGCGGTGCATCAAGGACATAATACTTCTGTGCGGCAATGAGGATAACCCTCAGATCACGGAGCTAGTCCGCATCATTGCTACTAACATATTTCAACTTATTTTTCTCTAGGAACATATCAAATAATAAACGGGGAGCTACATCGCAAGCTATTGATCTACAACATAGATATGCAAACACTATCAGGACTAAGTTCATGATAACTTAAAGTTCAATTAATCATATTACTTAAGAACTCCCACTTAGATAGACATCCCTCTAGTAATCTAAATGACCACGTGATCCAAATTAACTAAACCATGTCCGATCATCACGTGAGATGGAGTAGTTTTCAATGGTGAACATCACTATGTTGTTCATATCTACTATATGATTCACGCTCGACTTTCGGTCTCTAGTGTTCCGAGGCCATATCTGCATATGCTAGGCTCGTCAAGTTTAACCCGAGTATTCCTCATGTGCAAAACTGGCTTGCACCCGTTGTATGTGAACGTAGAGCTTATCACACCCAATCATCACGTGGTGTTTCGGCACGATGAACTTTCGCAACGGTGCATACTCAGGGAGAACACTTATACCTTTAAATTTAGTGAGAGATCATCTTATAATGCTACCGCCGAACTAAGCAAAATAAGATGCATAAAGGATAAACATCACATGCAATCAAAATATGTGACATGATATGGCCATGATCATCTTGCGCCTTTGATCTCCATCTCCGAAGTACCGTCATGATCTCTATCATCACCGGCATGACACCATGATCTCCATCATCTTGATCTCTATCAACGTGTCGTCACATGGTCGTCTTGCCAACTATTTCTCTTGCAACTATTGCTATCGCATAGCGCTAAAGTAAAGCAATTATGTGGCGCTTGCATCTTATGCAATAAAGAGACAACCATAAGGCTTCTGCCAGTTGCCGATAACTTCAATCAAAATATGATCATCTCATACAACAACTTATATCTCATCACGTCTTGACCATATCACATCACAACAAGCCCTGCAAAAATAACTTAGACGTCCTCTACTTTGTTGTTGCAAGTTTTACGTGGCTGCTACGGGCTGAGCAAGAACCGTTCTTACATACGCATCAAAAACCACAACGCGGTATAGTGATTGCTTTTTGATCTTCAGAAACAACCCTGTTCATTGAATCCGATTCAACTAAAGCTGGAGAAACAGACACCCACTAGCCACCTCTGTGTGAAGCACGTCGATAGAACCAGTCTCGCGTAAGCATACGCGTAATGTTGGTCTGGGCCGCTTCATCCAACAATGCCGCTGAATCAAGAATCAACTAGTGATGGCAAGCAATATGTATATACCCATGCCCACAACTCGTTTGTGTTCTACTCGTGCATAACATCTACGCATAAACCTGACTCGGATGCCACTGTAGTGGAACGCAGTAATTTCAAAAAATATCCTACGCACACGCAATATCTATCATGGTTCTGCATAGCAACGAGAGAGGAAGAGTGTTGTCCACGTACCCTCGTAGACTGTAAGCTGAAGCGTCACGACAACGCCGGTTGATGTAGTCGTACGTCTTCATGATCCGACCGATCCTAGTACCGAAAGTATGGCACCTCCGCGATCTACACACGTTCGGCTCGGTGACGTCCCATGAACTCTCGATCCAGCTGAGTGTCAAGGGAGAGCTTTGTCAGCACGACGGCGTGATGATGGTGATGATGAAGCTGTCGGCGCAGGGCTTCGCCTAAGCACTACGATGATATGACTGAGGTGGATTATGGTGGAGGGGGGCACCGCACACGGCTAAGGGATCAATGATCAACTTGTGTGTCAATGGGGTGCCCCCCTCCCCCGTATATAAAGGAGTGGGGGAGGGGGAGGGCCGGCCCTCTACTATGGCGCGCCTTGGGGAGTCCTACTCCCACCGGGAGTAGGATTCCCCCCTTCCAAGTAGTAGGAGTAGGAGAAAAGGAAGGGGAAGAGAGAAGAGAAGGAAGGAGGGGGTGCCGCCCTCCCCCTTGTCCAATTCGGACTAGGTATTGGGGGGGGGGGGCTGCCCTAGGCAGCCCCTCTCTCTCCCCCCTAAAGCCCAATAAGGCCCATATACTCCCCGGCGAATTCCCGTAACTCTCCGGTACTCCGATAAATACCTAAGCCACTCAGAACCTTTCTGATGTCCGAATATAGCCTTCCAATATATCGATCTTTACGTCTCAAATATTTCGAGACTCCTCATCATGTCCCTGATCTCATCAGGGACTCCGAACAACCTTTGGTACATCAAAACACATAAACTCATAATACCGATCGTCACCGAATGTTAAGCGTGCGGACCCTACGGGTTCGAGAACTATGTAGACATGACCGAGACTCATTTCTGGTCAATAACCAATAGCGGAACCTGGATGCTCATACTGGCTCCTACATATTCTACGAAGATCTTTATCGGTCAAACCGCATAACAACGTACGTTGTTCCCTTTGTCATCGGTATGTTACTTTCCCGAGATTCGATCGTCGGTATCTCAATACCTAGTTCAATATCATTACCGGCAAGTCTCTTTACTCGTTCCATAATGCATCATCCTGCAACTAACTCATTAGTCACATTGCTTGCAAGGCTTATAGTGATGTGCATTACTGTGAGAGCCCAGAGATACCTCCCCGACAATCGGAGTGACAAATCCTAATCTCGATCTATGCCAACTCAACAAGTACCATCAGAGACACCTATAGAGCACCTTTATAATCACCCAGTTGCATTGTGACGTTTGGTAGCACACAAAGTGTTCCTCATGTATTCGGAAGTTGCATAATCTCATAGTCAGAGGAACATGTATAAGTCATGAAGAAAGAAGTAGCAACAAACTAAACGATCATCGTGCTAAGCTAACAGAATGGGTCAAGTCAATCACATCATTGTTTAATGATGTGATCCCATTAATCAAATGACAACTCATGTCTATGGCTTGGAAAGTTAACCATCTTTGATTCAATGAGCTAGTCAAGTAGAGGCATACTAGTGACACTCTGTTTGTCTATGTATTCACACATGTACAAAGTTTCCGGTTAATACAATTCTAGCATGAATAATAAACATTTATCATGATATAAGGAAATAAATAATAACTTTATTATTGCCTCTAGGGTATATTTCCTTCAGTGATTTGGCTCGTTTAATCACTTTCTGATAAGTTGGAATGTAAGAAGCTGACTTGGCAAAGAATTGACACACACACACCCCTTGATCTAAAAAAGAAAAAAACATCAACCCCCTTCCCCCGCCTTGGGCGTGGACAACTGCTAGCGGAAGTACTCACTCGGCTCCGGCACCCCGGCGGCTTCGATGAAGAGACGTTGTGCGGTGAGGTGGACCTTGTCAGTGTGGGTGGAGGAGGCTGCCCACAAAGAGCACCTCCACGGTGGCGGTCGGGTCAGCGGTGTGGAGTACGTGCGGAGGAGCAGCACCGGCCCGTGCACTGGCACGAGGTTGGCGCTGGTGGTGGCCCAGACCATGAGCGTTGGGGTGGCCCAAGTCACTAGCACCGAGGGGGCGCTCGTGGAGAGGCATCCTGCTGGAGAACGCACCCTCGGCCATGAGTAAGGATGTGCTCCCCCTGCCACTGTCTCCTCATCATCCACGGCTTTGTCCCTCCTCGTCGTGGATCCAGGGGAGCAGATGAGATAGCCGTCGCGCTCCGCCACCGTTCACCTGGATCCACATTGTGGCACGCACTCGAGTAGGACCAGGTGGCTGGCAGTGAGTGGGCTAGGCAAGGGCGATGTGCACGTCATCTCCCTTGATGAAGACGGGTACAGTGGTGCTGGCAGTGGTCTCTGGCAAGGGGGGGTGTTTGTATCTGATGGCGGAGTAGTAGCGTCGGCCAGACAGCAGCGTGCTGGATGTCAGGAGCGTCGGGGATTTGGGCCGCTGGCGGTTGTCCACACCGGGAGGGGGGAGGGGCTGATTGTGTTTTTTAGATCTAGGGGTGTGTGTGTGTGTTAACTTTTTTCTAAACCAACTCCTTACATTTTGGCCTCACTTGTCAGAAAGTGATCAAACGGGCCAAATCATCTGATTAGTGCTTTTTGTTAAAAGTTCATAAAAACACGAGGACTTCTAAAATTATGTTAATGATCAGATGGTTTTTTGTAAATCTAGCCGTAAATGTGATGGTTTTTTGTTTTTAGCTCGCGCTAAAGTGGGTTCGACCTCTAGAACTTTTTAGGCCCGTTCATATGGTTGTACGCTAGGAAACTCGAAACACATCTCCATGGACACGTCCTGCTGTAAACTGCGGTGTGCTAGTGCTGCCGATCTACGATTAACAGAACTTGGGATAAGTCATCCAAAGGCTGCTTCGCTATGGGGTGACAATCTTGGTGCTACCTATTTATGTGTCCAGTTTTTCATGCTAGGACAAAGCATATTGAGGTGGACTATCATTTTGTTCGTGAAAGAGAAGCTAACAAGCTAGTAAATATCAGATTCATATCGACTGGTGATCAAGTCGTGGATGGGTTCACGAAACTACTTTTTATTCAATAACTGGAGGCATTCAGACGCAATCTCAACTTTAGATAAGTTGTGATTGAGGAATGGTGTTAAAATTAATATTGTAACATGTGTGCGTGAGTTGTTTGGGTTGTTGTAATTAGGCGGGATTGCTCCTGATTGCTCTCTATCCTTGTATAGAGCTAACGAGGAGACCAAGCTAGGAAATTCTACCAAACCTTGAAACCCGTACTCAACATATATACATGCATGCGTCCCTGCCTGAAGCATACACTTCCTCCCAGTTTTTACAGCACCAACCCATGTGCCGTCGCGAGGTTGGCACTAGTGGTGGCCCAGGACACGAGCATCGAGGAGACACTGGTGGAGAGGCATCCTGCCGGAGAACGCACCCTCGACCGCAAGTAACGAGGCACTCCCCCCGCTACTGCTTCCCCGCCATCCCTAGCTTTATCCCACCTCATCGTGGATCCACTGGAGCAGATGAGATAGCCGTCATGGCCTGCCCCCATTTGCCTAGATCCACGTGGCACGCACTCTAGGAAGACCAGGTGGCTGGCAGCGACTCGGCTAGGTAGGGGCGAGGTGCACTTCGTCTCCCTCGATGAAGATGGGTGCGACGGTGCTAGCAATGGTCTCCGACGACAGACGGGGTGTATCCAATGGTGGAGGAGCGGTGCCGGTCGGAGCGCGGCACACCGGCGGTCAGGGGCGTCGGGGGATTTGGACTGCTGGCAGTTGTCCACACTGGGAGGGGGGAGGTTCTGTTGGGAATCGTTGCATGGAAAACAAAAAAAATCTATGCACACGCAATGATCTATCCATGGAGATGCATAGAAACGAGGGGGAGAGTGTGTCTATGTACCCTCATAGATCGTAAGCGGAAGCGTTTCTCAACGCGGTTGATGTAGTCGAACTTCTTCGCACTTCAATCGATCAAGTACCGAGCGTACGACACCTCCGCGTTCTGCACACGTCTAGCTCGGTGACGTCCCTCGCCTTCTTGATCCAGTAGGACGTCGAGGTAGTAGATGATTTCCGTCATCACGATAGCATGGTGACAGTGATGGTGAAGTGATCCTCGCAGGGCTTCGCCTAAGCACTACAAAGATATGACCGGGGATGTAACCAGTGGACGGGGGCGCCGCACACGGCTAAACAATTGTCTGGGGTGTGCTAGGCGCACCCCACATATATATAGGTGGGAGGGGGAGGGGAGAGGCTAGGAGGCGCCCCAAGTAGGACCGAATCCTACTTGGGCTCCTCCCAAGCCGCGTCCCCCTGCCATATATATATCGGAGAGGGGAGGAAAGAGAGGGGGAGAGGGAAGGAAGGGGGAATCCTATTCCTCTCTTTCCTTTCGCTTCCCCTCTTTCCTTCTCGTCCTTGGGCGTCCCATATGGGGGGGAGCACCAGCCCCTTGTGGCTGGTGTGTTTCCCCTCTTGGCCCATAAGGCCCATATCTTTTGCTGGGGTGCCCGGAACCCCTTCCAGTGACCCGATAAGTACCCGGTACCCCCGAAAAACTTCTAGTGTCCGAATACTATCATCATATATATCAATCTTTACCCTCAACCATTTCTATATTCCTCGTCATGTCCGTGATCTCATCTGGGACTCCGATCAACATTCGGTCACCAAATCACATAACTCATATAATACTATATCATCATCGAACGTTAAGCGTGGGGACCCTACGGGTTCAAGAACTATGTAGACATGATGGAGACACCTCTCCGGTCAATAACCAATAGTGGAACCTGGATGCCCATATTGGCTCCTACATATTCTATGAAGATCTTTATCGGTCGAACCGTTATGACAACATACGTAATTCCCTTTGTCCATCGGTATGTTACTTTCCCGAGATTCGATCGTCAGTATCTTCATACCTAGTTCAATCTCATTGCCGAAAAGTTTCTTTACTCGTTCCGTAATACATCACCTTGTGACTAACTCCTTAGTCGTTTGCTATGTGTATTACCGAGAGGGCCCAGAGATACCTCTCCGATACTCGGAGTGACAAATCCTAATCTCGATCTATTCCAACTCAACAAACATCTTCGGAGATACCTGTAGAGCATCTTTATAATCACCCAATTACATTGTGACATTTTATAGCACACAAGGCATTCCTCCGGTATCCGAGAGTTGCATAATCTCATAGTCGAAGGAATATGTATTTGACATGAAGAAAGCAATATCAATAAAATTGAACGATCATTATGCTAAGCTAACGGATGGGTCTTGTCCATCACATCATTCTCCTAATGATGTGATCCCGTTATCAAATGACAACTCATGTCCATGGTTAGGAAACCTTAACCATCTATGATCAACGAGCTAGTCTAGTAGAGGCTCATTAGGGACACGGTGTTTGTTTATGTATTCACACATGTATTAAGGTTTTTGATCAATACAATTCTAGCATGAATAATAAATCTTTATCATGAATAAGGAAATATAAAATAACAACTTTATTATTGCCTCTAGGGCATATTTCCTTCAGTCTCCCACTTGCACTAGAGTCAGTAATCTAGATTACATTGTAATGAATCTAACACCCATGGAGTCTTGGTGCTGATCATGTTTTGCTCATGGAAGAGGCTTAGTCAACATATCTGATACATTCAGATCCGTATGTATCTTGCAAATTTCTATGTCTCCCTCCTTGACTTGATCACGAATGGAGTTGAAGCGTCTCTTGATGTGTTTGGTTCTTTTGTGAAATCCGGATTCCTTCGCCAAGGAAATTGCTCCAGTATTGTCACAAAAGATTTTCATTGGACCCGATGCACTAGGTATTACACCTAGATCGGATATGAACTCTTTCATCCAGACTCCTTCATTTGCTGCTTCCGAAGCCGCTATGTATTCCGCTTCACACGTAGATCCCGCCATGACGCTCTGCTTGGAACTGCACCAACTGACAGCTCCACCATTCAATATAAATACGTATCAGGTTTGTGACTTAGAGTCATCTGGAACAGTGTCAAAGCTAGCATCGACGTAACCATTTACGATAAGCTCTTTGTCACCTCCATAAACGAGAAACATATCCTTGTTCCTTTTCAGGTACTTCAGGATGTTCTTGACCGCTGTCTAGTGACCCACTCATGGATTACTTCGGTACCTCCATGCTAGACTTATGGCAAGGCACACATCAGGTCTGGTACACAACATAGCATACATGATAGAACCTATGGATGAGGCATAGGGAATGACTCTCATTTTCTTTCTATCTTTTGCAGTGGTTGGGCTTTGAGTCTGACTCAACTTCTCACCTTGTAACACAGGCAAGAACCCTTTCTTTGACTGATCCATTTTGAACTTCTTCATAACTTTATAAAGGTATGTGCTTGGTGAAAGTCTTATTGAGCGCCTTGATCTATCTCTATAGATCTTGATGCCCAATATATAAGTAGCTTGACCAATGTCTTTCATTGAAAAACTTTTATTCAAGTATCCATTTATGCTATCCAGAAATTCTCACTAGTACATCGAGGTGCTATACAAATGGTTTTTAACCCCTTTCCGCGACGGCATTTGGAACCATCGCCTAGTGAGTGACTGTGATAGGGGGGTCCTTCCCACACGACCCATAAACCGTCAGGGATATGCCCTCCTAGCACACACGCTTGGCAAAATGAGGTCGTGTGCGACCGGCGAGCGATCAAATACGGTTATATGTACAGTAGTGCTAAAAATACAATTATACAGGCAAAATCATTTCCTGTCGTAAGTACATCCCACATAGTCAGTCCCCGCTAAATGTTTCTGTTCGTATATACATCCCACACCGTTGCTCCAAGGAAAATGTTTCTGTTCGTAGGTACATCACACACAATTTTCCCCGTTAAATCGTTTGTGATAGCGCTTCCATTGCACACAACATTAACAATTTTATCGTTTGTGTTATTGAATGCATCACACATGATGCGTAGAAGAAACTGTGTGGCAAAGGTTGTCCATCACACACAGTTTTTATGTGGTAAACGTTTGCGCTAGGTGGCCTAACGCAAATTGTTTTCAAGAGGATGTCGTGTGTGATTGTTCATTAATCCAACACGGTATATTCCTAGAAATCGTGTGCGTTGCCTGAGGTCATCGCCCACGGTGTTTTCTCAATAACCGATTGCAATATAAAAACCCAATTAGCAGGCTAATTAGACATTAGCAGGCTAATTGTCCTATTATTAATAGCTGTAGGATTGAAAGTATGTATAGAGGGAGGGGGTGATTAGACTACTTGACCAAATAAAAAATCTACCCTTTTCCCAATTTTAAGTCTTGGCAGATTTTAGCAACTTAGAGCAAGTCAAGTAATTAGCCTACACATGCAAGTCTAAAGAGTATAGCAGCAGAATGTAAAACATTACACATGAAGGTAAAGAGAGGAGTTTGGAGGGAGCAAACGCAATGTAGACACGGAGAGTTTTGGCGTGGTTCCGATAGGTGGTGCTATCGTACATCCACGTTGATGGAGACTTCAACCCACGAAGGGTAATGACTGCGCGAGTCCACGGAGTGCTCCACCCACGAAGGGTCCACCAAGAAGCAACCTTGTCTATCCCACCATGGCCATCGCCCACGAAGGACTTGCCTCACTAGGGTAGATCTTCACGAAGTAGGCGATCTCCTTGCCCTTACAAACTCCTTGGTTCAACTTCACAATCTTGTTGGAGGCTCCCAAGTGACACCTAACCAATCTAGGAGACACCACTCTCCAAAAGGTAATAGATGGTGTGTTGATGGTGAAATCCTTGATCTTGTGCTTCAAATGATAGTCTCCCTGTAACACCCACGATGCGGCTATATCTCCCATGTGTCGGAGCACGACTTAGAGGCATAACCGCATGGTAGGCATGTCACAACAGAGGTAATCTTTACACATCCCATGTATTGAATAAGAAAGGGATAAAGAGTTGGATTACAATCGCCACTTCACAAAATACATAAATGTAGCATTACATCATCCAGAATACAATCAAGGTCCGACTACGGAACCAAATAAAGAAAGACAACCCCAAATGCTAGATCCCGGTATCCCCAACTGGGCTCCTCTACCGATCGTCCGGAAAAGACACATAGTAACATCCCGAATCCTCGTCGAACTCCCACTTGAGTTCGGTCGCGTCCCCTGCACTGGCATCATTGGCACCTGCATCTATTTTGGAAGTATCTGTGAGTCACGGGGACTCAGCAATCTCACACCCTCGCGATCAAGACTATTTAAGCTTAAGGTAGGAAAGGTAGTGAGGTGGAGCTGCAACAAGCACTAGCATATAGGGTGGCTAACTTACGCAAATGAGAGCGAGAAGAGAAGCAAAGCATGGTCGAGAAGCTATAAAGATCAAGAAGTGATCCTGAAACTACTTATGTTCAAGCATTACACGAGACCGTGTTCTCTTCCCGGACTCCGCCGAAAAGAGACCATCACGGTTACACACGCGGTTGACTCATTTTAATTAAGTTAAGTTTCAAATTTTCTACAACTGGACATTAACAAATTCCCATCTGCCCATAACCACGGACACAGCTTTCGAAAGTTCAAAACCCTGCAGGGGTGTCCCAACTTAGCCCATCACAAGCTCTCATGGTCAAGGAAGGATATACCTTCTCCCAAGACGACCCGATCAGACTCGGAATCCCGGTTACAAGACATCTCGACAATGGTAAAACAAGACTAGTAAAGCCGCCCAATGTGCCGACAAATCCCGATAGGAGCTGCACATATCTCATTCTCAGGGCACACCAGATGAACACTACGTACAACTAAAATCAACCCTCAAGTTTCCCCGAGGTGGCGCTGCAAGTGGCTCTGTTTTGGACCAACACTCGAAGGAGCACTAGCCCGGGGGTTTAAAATAAAGATGACCCTTGAGTCCGCGGAACCCAAGGGAAAAAGGCTTAGGTGGCAAATGGTAAAATCAAGGTTGGGCCTTGCTGGAGGAGTTTTATTCAAGGCGAACTTTCAAAGGGTTCCCATTATAACCCAACCGCGTAAGGAACGCAAAATCAAGGAACATAACACCGGTATTACGGAAACTAGGGCGGCAAGAGTGGAACAAAACACCAGGCATAAGGTCGAGCCTTTCACCCTTTACCAAGTATATAGATGCATTAAAGTAAACAAGATATAATAATGATATCCCAGAAATAAACATGTTCGAACAAGGAACAAACTCCATCTTCACCTGCAACTAGCAACGCTATAAGAGGGGCTGAGCAAAGCGGTAACATAGCCAAACAACGGTTTGCTGGGAAAGGTGGGTTAGAGGCTTGACATGGCAATATGGGAGGCATGATATAGCAAGTGGTAGGTATCGCGGCATAGCAATAGAGCGAACAACTAGCAAGCAAAGATAGAAGTGATTTCGAGGGTATGGTCATCTTGCCTGCAAAGTTATCCGAGTTGGCGAAAGCTTGATCCTCATAAGCGTACTCAACGGGTTCCTCGATCACATACTCGTCTCCCGGCTCTACCCAAGGCAAGAACACAAGAAAGGACCAACAATCAATCACGGTGCAATGCGCAAGCAACATGATGCAACACATGGCATGATATGCGGGATGTGATATGCAATGCATATGCGTGCTCCGGAAGGGAAAGATTGAACCAGGCCTCAACTTGGAAAACCAAGTGTGCCGCTGGAAAGATGAGATGATTTCGGTCGAAATCGATATAAAGATCACTGGAAACAGATGCACGGTTTGCAAATGGCAAGCAAAAGAAGAATGGCACAATTCTGTGATTAACAGTATAATGCCATCTAGAATGCAACAAGAAACTAAGCTACCGCACTCCAACATAGCAACAAAGCACATGGAAGTGATCTACTCAAGATGCTTGACAAAAGATGAACACTGAGCTACGGCTAAATCACACAAGAGCAGGTTCAAACAAGCATGGCAAAAGTGCAAAAGATATCAGCATCATAGACTTAGTGAAAATAATAACATGTCAGGAATTAACATCAGGAAGCAAAGTTTAGAGCAAGCAAACAATATGCTACAGGATCAGATCATAGCAATACAAGGCATGGAATGGATCTACTCAAAGCATAGCACAAAAGTCCCTTACTGACCATAAGCCAAACAGGATCAGAAGATATAATGGCACCCATGTAAACATAGCAAGTTTCGTTAACAGATTCGGACTTAGCAGAAAGCTGAGCATGGCATAAACAGAATTATGAAGGCCTCTTTGCGAGCTCGAATCACTCAACACAAGGCATTGCATGACAAGATAAGCATACTCCCAACAAGAAGACATGATCATGAAGCTAACCAAAGCAAGAACAAGCTCATAGCATGCATGGATCAACTACCACAATCTTGGAAAAATTGATTAACACATAAACAATCTGCCAGGAACATTTTATAGCAAAAGTAGAGCAAGATTAAGTCATGCTAGGGCACTCCATAATTGCAAACAGGGGCATAGATGGATAGATCACAACCATATTTCCAAATCATCCTTACTGAACATACTCAAAAGAAGCATGGATCTCACTGTAGCAACATGAATACATGGCATAAAAATAATAGCAGGGAAATGACGGTGAAATACAAAGTCCCTGAAATCAGCAATATCACGAGGGCTACTTTGCATGTTTGTGCTAATCACCACAAATATCACAAAAATACATGGCATACACCCCTGTAAAGATGGCATGGCATATATCAAAACACATGTAGAGCGCATGCCCATATGCAGCACACAACAAATGTAGCAAAAATGACAAATGCTCATACTCTGCTAAGAATCATCACCTAACATTTTATAGCACTCTTGCATCAACGATTTGGGCATCAAGATGGACTCAAACAAGCAGACCGCAATGTAAGAAAATGAAGAGCACATCATGGCAAACCTTTTGATATATCATGCATGCAAAACGGATCTACGGATGAGGAGTTATGACATGATGAACAGGGCTTGAAAATATAGAAGAAAATGACTTAGTGGGAAAACGAGGTCAACCGCTGGATCCAGATCTAGGGTTCCAGCGCGGATCCCGAGGTTCGCCGGAGTCTTCGCCGAAGACGTGCGCTGCGGTGGCTGGAGATAAAGAACTTGCCGGATCCGAGGGAGGAGAGGCCGGGGAGGCGGATCCCGTCGGCGGCGAGGTCCCTCGGGGCGGCGAGGAGGAGGGCGAGCAGGCAGTGCGGCGGAGGCGGCGGTGGCGCACTCCGGCGAGGACGAAGCCGGGCGGCGGCGGAGCGGCGAAGTTGGGGGAGGTCGGTGGCGGGGAGCGGCGAGGCGCTCGGGAGGCGCGGGTGCCAGGCTGCGGGGACGCGTGGGGCGCAGCGGTAGCGGTGGGCCGGGTGGGCCCGATCCGGGCTCGCCGGGCCGCGGCGACGGGTGGTGGCGGAGATGCCACGTGGCGGGCGGCGATTCACCGGGCGTGGTGGCGCGGACGTGTCCGGCGCGGGCGGACGCGTCCGGCGGCGCGGGGAAGAAAGGGCTAGGGTTTTTGGACCCATATTTTGGAGGGGGTGCACGTATTTATACCTAGAAGGAGGTGGGAGTGTCCAAATGAGGTGTAGTTTTCGGCCACGCGATCGTGATCGAACGGCCGAGAGGATGAGGGGGTTTGGATGGGTTTTGGGCTGACTTGGAGGGATGTTGGGCTGCAACACACACGAGGCCTTTACGGTTCCCCGGTTAACCGTTGGAGTATCAAACAGACTCCAAATGGCACGAAACTTGACAGGCGGTCTACTGGTGGTGTACCAATGCCTCTTGGCAAATCTCGGTCTATTCCGAGAATGTTTAACACCCTCTCACGAAAAGATGCAAAGGGGGGCGCCGGAGGACATAGGAGTGTCGGATTGCAAAATGGACAACGGGGAAAAAGCTCGGATGCATGAGACGAACACGTATGCAAATGCGATGCACATGATGACATGATATGAAATGCATGACATGGACAAAATGCAAAACAAAGACAAGAACCCAACCATGAATCTCATAACTTAGAGCCGAAAATTGCAAGAGTTGGAGTACAAATATGGTAAGTTACATCCGGGGTGTTACACTCCCCAACACTCAACTCTATCTCACAGATTTGAATTTGGTGGAAAGATGATTTGAGTGGAAAGCAACTTGGGAAAGGCTAGAGATCAAGATTCTTATGGTTGGAATGGAATATCTTGGTCTCAACACATGAGTAGGTGGTTCTTTCTCAGAAAATGTATGCTGGAAGTGTAGGCACGTTCTGATGGCTGTCTTCACGAACGAAGAGTGGGTGGAGGGGTATATATAGCCTCCACACAAAATCTAACCATTACACACATTTCACCAAACTCGGTGGGACCGAATCATGAAACTCGATCAGACCGATTTAGTTCAAAATGTGAACGTTAGGGTTTTCGGTGGGACTGACATGTCAATTCGGTGGGACCGATTTCATTAGGGTTAGGGCATAACGTAATCTCGGTGAGACCGATCACATAAACTCGGTAGGACCGATTTCTGTAATAGGCAAACAGAGAGTTGGTCAGACAAACTCGGTGGGACCGAATCTCTCATTTCGGTAAGACTGAAACGTTACGAAAGGGAAACAGAGAGTTTGCATTGCAATCTCGGTGGGACTGATCACTCATCTTGGTTGGACCGAAACGTTACAAAGGGAAACATAGAGTTTGCAATCCCATCTCGGTGAGACCGAGATCCCTATCGGTGAGACCGAAGTGACTAGGGCTTCTGGTAGTGGCTATGTCAAATGAACTCGGTGGCGCCGGATAGACAGAATCGGTGGGGCCGAGTATGACTTTTGGTTTGGGACATATGTGGATATGAGAAAGTGGTTGAGGGCTTTTGGAGCATATCACTAAGCATTTTGAGCAAGCAAGCCATTAAGTAACACCTCATCCCCTTTTAATAGTATTGGATTTTCCCATGGACTCAATGTGATCTTGGATCACTAAAATGAAAATGTAGAGTCTTGAGCTTGAGCCAATATGTGTCCTTAGCATCTTGAGGGGTCCACATTCCTAATCCATGCCATGCCAATCATTGAAATTTCTAAAATGATCATCTTGAAATAGCTTTAGTTCAATGAGCTATATGTTGTTAGGAATTACCAAAACCACCCGGGGATAGTTGCACTTTCAATCTCCCCCTTTTTGGTAGTTGATGACAACATATAGATCAAAGCTTCGACAAATGATAATAAGATTGAAATGCATCGTCACTTTGAGAAATATGTGATAAGCAAGAGCTCCCCCTAAATTTGTGCATTATTTAAAATTTGCTTTTGAATGCAAATGCACAATCGATTAGGATCATGGGTTACTCTTCCATGTCACATACATCTTGGTGGAGCGCTCAAAATGATTGAAAGTAAAACATGCACTCATCACCAAGCAAAGTGAATGATCATACGAGAGATATAAAAGATAACATCATTCAAGCACAAGCATTAATGTAAGATATGATCAAACACATGATCATATAAGTATCTCACACACATAGACATAAAGTATCAAGCAAGCACGCAAATGTTGTTGGGTAACGTAGCAGAAATTCAAAATTTTCCTACATGTCACCAAGATCTATCTACGGAGAAACCAGCAAGGAGGGGAAGGAAAGTGCATCTACATACCCTTGTATATCGCTAAGCGGAAGCATTCAAGAGAACGGGGTTGAAGGAGTCGTACTCGTCGTGATCCAAATCGCCGGAGATCCTAGTGCCGAACGGACGGCACCTCCGCGTTCAACACACGTACAGCCCGATGACGTCTCCCATGCCTTGATCCAGCAAGGAGAGAGGGAGAGGTGGAGGAAGACTCCATCCAGCAGCAACACAACGGCGTGGTGGTGGTGGAGGAGCATGGTACTCCAGCAGGGCTTTGCCAAGCACCGCAAGAGACGAGGAGGGAGAGGGGTAGGGCTGCGCCAAGAAGGAGAGGAACTCATGTGTCTTGCAACCTCCAATACCTCAAGTATATATAGGGGAAGGGGAGGGGCTGCGCCCCCACCTAGGGTTCCCTCCCTAGGGGTGGCGGCAGCCCCCAGATCCCATCTGGGTGGCGGCCACAAGGGGGAGAGGGGGAGGCGCACCTGGGGTGGGCCTTAGGGCCCATCTGCCCTAGGGTTTGCCCCCCTTCCCTCTTGGAGGCGCCTTGGGCCTTGGTGGGGGTGCGCACCAGCCCACCTGGGGCTGGTCCCCTCCCACACTTGGCCCATGCAGCCCTCCGGGGCTGGTGGCCCCACTTGGTGGACCCCCGGACCCCTCCGTTGGTCCCGGTACACTACCGGTAAAACCCGAAACTTTTTCGATGACCAAAACAGGACTTCCCATATATAAATCTTTACCTCCGGACCATTCCGGAACTCCTCGTGACGTTCGGGATCTCATCCGGGACTCCGAACAACATTTGGTAACCACGTATATCTATTCCTTATAACCCTAGCGTCATCGAACCTTAAGTGTGTAGACCCTACGGGTTCGGGAACCATGCAGACATGACCGAGACGTTCTACGGTCAATAACCAATAGCGGGATCTAGATACCCATGTTGGTTCCTACATGTTCCATGATGATCTCATCGGATGAACCACGATGTCTAGGATTCGATCAATCCCGTATACAATTCCCTTTGTCTAGCGGTACGATACTTGCCCGAGATTCGATCATCGGTATCCCAATACCTTGTTCAATCTCGTTACTAGCAAGTCTCTTTACTCGTTCTGTAACACATCATCCCGTGATCAACTCCTTGATCACATTGTGCACATTATGATGATGTCCTACTGAGTGGGCCCAGAGATACCTCTCCGTCACACGGAGTGACAAATCCCAGTCTCGATTCGTGCCAACCCAACAGACACTTTCGGAGATACCTGTAGTGTACCTTTATAGCCACCCAGTTACGTTGTGACGTTTGGCACACCCAAAGTATTCCTACGGTATCCAGGAGTTGCACAATCTCATGGTTTAAGGAAATGATACTTGACATTAGAAAAGCTTTAGCATACGAACTACACGATCTTTGTGCTAGGCTTAGGATTGGGTCTTGTCCATCACATCAATCTCCTAATGATGTGATCCCGTTATCAACGACATCCAATGTCCATGGTCAGGAAACCTTAACCATCTATTGATCAATGAGCCAGTCAACTAGAGGCTTACTAGGGACATGGTGTTGTCTATGTATCCACACATGTATCTGAGTTTCCTATCAATACAATTCTAGCATGGATAATAAACGATTATCATGAACAAGGAAATATAATAATAATCAATTTATTATTGCCTCTAGGGCATATTTCCAACAGTCTCCCACTTGCACTAGAGTCAATAATCTAGTTCACATCGATATGTGATTAACACTCAAGGTCACATCCCCATGTGACTAACACCCAAAGAGTTCTGGGTTTGATCATGTTATGCTTGTGAGAGAGGTTTCAGTCAACGGGTCTGCAACATTCAGATCCGTATGTACTTCGCAAATTTCTATGTCATCTTGTAGATGCAACTACTACGCTACATTTGGAGCCGTTTCAAATAACTGTTCTACTTGGAGCTATTCCATTATACGTATCCGGTATCTCTACTCAGAGCTATCCGGATAGGTGTTAAGCTTGCATCGACGTAACTCTTTACGTCGAACTCTTTATCACCTCCATAACCGAGAAACATATCCTTATTCCTCTAAGGATAATTTAGACCGCTATCTGGTGATCTACTCCTAGATTACCTTTGTACCCTCTTGCCAGATATGTGGCAAGGCACACATCAGGTGCGGTACTCAGCATGGCATACCGTATAGAGCCTATGACAAAAGCATAGGGGACGACATTCGTCCTTTCTCTTTCTTCTGCCGTGGTCGAGCTTTAAGTCTTAACTTCATACCTTACAACTCAGGCAAGAACTCCTTCTTTGACTGATCCATCTTGAACACCTTCAAGATCATGTCAAGGTATGTGCTCATTTGAAAATATCATTAAGCGTTTTGATCTATCCTTATAGATCTTTATGCTCAATGTTCAAGTAGCTTAATCCAGGCTTTCCATTGAAAAACACTTTCCAAATAACCCTATATGCTTTCCAGAAATCTTACGTCATTTCTGATCAATAATATGTCAACAACATATATTCATCAGAAATTCTATAGCACTCCCACTCACTTCTTTGGAAATACAAGTTTCTCATAAACTTTGTATACACCCAAAATCTTTGATCATCTCATCAAAGCATACATTCCAACTCCGAGATGCTTACTCCAGTCCTTAGAAGGATTGCTGGAGCTTTGCATACTTATTAGCATCTTTCAAGATTGACAAAACCTTCCGGTTGTATCACATACAACCTTTCCTCAAGAAAATCATCGAGGAAACAATGTTTTGACATCCTATCTACAAGATTTCATAAATAATGCAGTAATTGCTAATATAATTCCAATAGAATCTTAGCATCGCTACGAGTGAGAAAGTCTCATCATAGTCAACTCCTTGAACTTGTCGGAAAAATCTTAACGACAAGTCGAGCTTTCTTAATGGTGATACTTACCATCATTGTCCGTCTTCCTTTTAAAATCCATCTGTACTCAATAGCCTTACGACCATCGAGCCGTTCTGCCAAAGTCTACACTTTGTTTTCATACATGGATCCTCCCTCGAATTTTATGGCCTCGAGCCATTTATCAGAATCCGGGCCCACCATCACTTCTCCATAGCTCGTAGGTTCATTGTTGTCTAGCAACATGACTTCCAAGACAGGATTACCTACCACTCTGAAGTAGTACGCATCCTTGTCATCCCACGCGGTTTGTTAGTGACTTGATCTGAAGTTTCATGATCACTATCATAAGCTTCCACTTCAATTGGTGTAGGTGCCACAGGAACAACTTCCTGTGCCCTGCCACACACTAGTTGAAGAGACGGTTCAATAACCTCATCAAGTCTCCACCATCCTCCCACTCAATTCTTTCGAGAGAAACTTTTTCTTGAGAAAGGACCCGATTTTAGAAACAATCCCTTATTTCTTTCGGATCTGAGACAGGAGGTATACCCAACTATTTTGGGTGTCCTATGAAGATGCATTTATCCGCTTTGGGTTCGAGCTTATCAGCCTGAAACTTTTTCACATAAGCGTCGCAGCCCCAAACCTTTAAGAAATGACAGCTTAGGTTTCTCTAAACCATAGTTCATATGGTGTCATCTCATCGGAATTACGTGGTGCCCTATTTAAAGTGAATGTGGTTGTCTCTAATGCCTAACCCATAAACTATCGTGGTAATTCGATAAGAGACATCATGGTATGCATCATATCCAATAGGGTGCAGTTATGATGTTCGGACACACCATCACACTATGGTGTTCCAGGCTGTATTGGTTGTGAAACAATTTCCACAATGTCTTAATTCTGTGCCAAACTCGTAATTCAGATATTCATCTCTACGATCATATCATAGACATTTTATCCTCTTATCACGACGATGTTCAACTTCACTCTGAAATTACTTGAACCTTTCAATAATTCAGACTTATGTTTGATCAAGTAAATATACTCATTATCTACTCAAATCATCTGTGAAGTAAGAACATAATGATATCTACTACACGCCTCAGCACTCATTGGACTGCACACATCAAAATGTATTACTTCCAACAAGTTGCTTTCTAGTTCCATTTTACTGAAAACAAGGCTTTCAGTCATCTTGCCCATGTGGTATGATTTGCATGTCTCAAGTGATTCAAAATCAAGTGAGTCCAAACGGTCCATTTGCATGGAGTTTCTTCATGCATATACACCAATAGACATGGTTCGCATGTCTCAAACTTTTCAAAAACGAGCGAGCCCAAAGATCCATCAACATGGAGCTTCTTCATGCATTTTATACCGATATGACTTACGTGGCAGTGCCACAAGTAGGTGGTACTATCATTACTATCTTATATCTTTTGGCATGAACATGTGTATCACTACGATTGAGATTCAATAAACCATTCATTTTTGGGTGCAAGACCATTGAAGGTATTATTCAAATAAACAGAGTAACCGTTATTTTCCTTAAATGAATAACCGTATTGCGATAGACATAATCCAATCATGTCTATGCTCAATGCAAACACCAATCTCGATGGTAGAGGGAGCGTGCGATGCTTGATCACATCAAGCTTGGGAAAAACTTCCAACACATATCGCCAGCTCACCTTTAGCTAGTCTCCGTTTACTCCGTAGCCTTTTATTTCGAGTTTACTAACACTTAGCAACCGAACCGGTATCTAATACCATGGTGCTACTAGGAGTACTAGTAAAGTACACACCAACACAATGTATATCCAATATACTTCTGTCGACCTTGCCAGCCTTCTTATCTACCAAGTATCTAGGGTAATTCTACTCCAGTGGTTGTTCCCCTTATTACAGAAGCACTTAGTCTCGGGTTTGGGTTCAACCTTGGGTTTCTTCACTAGAGCAGCAGCTGATTTGCCGTTTCATGAAGTATCCCTTTTTGAAACTAGTGGTTTCACCAACCATCAACAATTGATGCTCCTTCTTGATTTCTACTTTAGTGGTGTCAAACATCGCGAATATCTCAAGGATCATCATATATGTCCCTGATATATTATAGTTCATCATGAAGCTCTAGCAGCTTGGTGGTAATGACTTCAGAGAAACATCACTATCTCATCTGGAAGATCAACTCCCACTCGATTCAAATGATTGTTGTACTCAGACAATCTTGAGCACAAGCTCAACCATTGAGCTTTTCTCCCTTAGTTTGTGGGCTAAGAAAATCGTCGGAGGTCTTATACCTCTTGACGTGGGCACGAGCCTGAAATCTGAATTTCAGCCCTCGAAACATCTCATATGTTTCGTGACGTTTCAAAATGTCTTCGGTGCCTCAACTCTAAACCGTTTAACTGAACTATCACGTAGTTATCAAAATGTGTATGTCAGATGTTCGCAACATCCACAGATGATGTTTGAGGTTCAGCACACTGAGCGGTGCATTAAGGACATAAGCCTTCTACTGTCTGCATAATTGCTACTATCAACTTTCAACTAATTTTTCTCTAGGAACATATCTAAATAGTAGAACTAAAGCGCGAGCTATGTCATAATTTGCGAAGACCTTTTGACTATGTTCAGGATAATTAAGTTCATCTTATGAACTCCCACTCAGATAGACATCCCTCTAGTCATCTAAGTGATTACATGATCCGAGTCAACTAGGCCGTGTCCGATCATCACGTGAGACGAACTAGTCAACATCGGTGAACATCTTCATGTTGATCGTATCTACCATACGACTCATGCTCGACCTTTCGGTCTCTTGTGTTCTGAGGCCATGTCTGTACATGCTAGGCTCGTCAAGTCAACCTAAGTGTTTTGCATGTGTTCCGAGGCCATGTCTGTACATGCTAGGCTCGTCAACACCTGTTGTATTCGAACGTAAGAATCTATCACACCCGATCATCACGTGGTGCTTCGAAACGATGAACTTTCGCAATGGTCCACAGTTAGGGGGAACACTTTCTTGAAATTTTAATGAGGGATCATCTTATTTACTACCGTTGTTCTAAGCAAATAAGATGCATAAACATGATAAACATCACATGCAATCAAATAGTGACATGATATGGCCATCATCACTTTTCTCCTCTTGATCTCCATCTTCGGGGCTCCATGATCATCATCGTCACCGGCATGACACCATGATCTCCATCATCATGATCTCTATCATCATGTCTTCATGAAGTTGTCTCGCCAACCATTACTTCTACTACTACAGCTAACGGTTAGCAATAAACTAAAGTAATTACATGACGTTTATGTTGACACGCAGGTCATAAATAAATTAAGACAAGTCCTATGGCTCCTGCCGGTTGTCATACTCATCGACATGCAAGTCATGATTCCTATTACAAGAACATGATCAATCTAATACATCACATATATCATTCATCACATCCTTTTGGCCATATCACATCACATGGCATACCCTGCAAAAACAAGTTAGACGTCCTCTAATTGTTGTTTGCATGTTTTACGTGGCTGCTATGGGTTTCTAGCAAGAACATTTCTTACCTACGCAAAACCACAACGTGATATGCCAATTGCTATTTACCCTTCATAAGGACCCTTTTCATCGAATCCGATCCGACTAAAGTGGGAGAGACAGACACCCGCTAGCCACCTTATGCAACTAGTGCATGTCAGTCGGTGGAACCAGTCTCACGTAAGAGTACGTGTAAGGTCGTTCCGGGCCGCTTCATCCCACAATATCGTCGAAACAAGACTGCACTAGTAACGGTAAGCATATTGAACAAAATCAACACCCACAACTACTTTGTGTTCTACTCGTGCATAGAATCTACGCAATAGACCTAGCTCTGATGCCACTGTTGGGTAACGTAGCAGAAATTCAAAATTTTCCTACGTGTCACCAAGATCTATCTATGGAGAAACCAGCAACGAGGGGAAGGAGAGCGCATCTACATACCCTTGTAGATCGCTAAGCGGAAGCGTTCAAGAGAACGGGGTTGAAGGAGTCGTACTCGTCGTGATCCAAATCACCGGAGATCCTAGTGCCGAACGGACGGCACCTCCACATTCAACACACGTACAGCCCGATGACGTCTCCCATGCCTTGATCCAGCAAGGAGAGAGGGAGAGGTTGAGGAAGACTCCATCCAGCAGCAGCACAATGGCGTGGTGGTGGTGGAGGAGCGTGGTACTCCAGCAGGGCTTCGCCAAGCACCGCAAGAGACGAGGAGGGAGAGGGGTAGGGCTGCGCCAAGAAGGAGAGGAACTCGTGTGTCTTGCAGCCTCCAATACCTCAAGTATATATAGGGGAAGGGGAGGGGCTGCGCCCCCACCTAGGGTTCCCTCCCTACGGGTGGCGGAAGCCCCCAGATCCCATCTGGGTGGCGGCCACAAGGGGGAGAGGGGGAGGCGCACCTGGGGTGGGCCTTAGGGCCCATCTGCCCTAGGGTTTGCCCCCCTTCCCTCTTGGAGGCGCCTTGGGCCTTGGTGGGGGGGCGCACCAGCCCACCTGGGGCTGGTCCCCTCCCACACTTGGCCAATGCAGCCCTCCGGGGCTGGTGGCCCCACTTGGTGGACCCCCGGACCCCTCCGGTGGTCCCGGTACACTACCGGTAAAACCCGAAACTTTTCCGGTGACCAAAACAGGACTTCCCATATATAAATCTTTACCTCCGGACCATTCCAGAACTCCTCGTGATGTCTGGGATCTCATCCGGGACTCCGAACAACATTCGGTAACCACGTATATCTATTCCTTATAACCCTAGCATCATCGAACCTTAAGTGTGTAGACCCTACGGGTTCGGGAACCATGCAGACATGACCGAGAGGTTCTCTGGTCAATAACCAACAGCGGGATCTAGATACCCATATTGGTTCCTACATGTTCCACGATGATCTCATTGGATGAACCACGATGTCGAGGATTCGATCAATGCCGTATACAATTCCCTTTGTCTAGCGGTACGATACTTGCCCGAGATTCGATCGTCGGTATCCCGATACCTTGTTCAATCTCGTTACCGGCAAGTCTCTTTACTCATTCCATAACACATTATCCCGTGTTCAACTCCTTGATCACATTGTGCACATTATGATGATGTCCTACCGAGTGGGCCCAGAGATACCTCTCCGTCACACGGAGTGACAAATCCCAGTCTCGATTCGTGCCAACCCAACAGACAATTTCGGAGATACCTGTAGTGTACCTTTATAGCCACCCAGTTACGTTGTGACGTTTGGCACACCCAAAGTATTCCTATGGTATCCGGGAGTTGCACAATCTCATGGTCTAAGGAAATGATACTTGACATTAGAAAAGCTTTAGCATACGAACTACACGATCTCTGTGCTAGGCTTAGGATTGGGTCTTGTCCATCACATCATTCTCCTAATGATGTGATCCCATTATCAACGACATCCAATGTCCATGGTCAGGAAACCTTAACCATCTATTGATCAACGAGCCAGTCAACTAGAGGCTTACTAGGGACATGGTGTTGTCTATGTATCCACACATGTATTTGAGTTTCCTATCAATACAATTCTAGCATGGATAATAAACGATTATCATGTACAAGGAAATATAATAATAATCAATTTATTATTGCCTCTAGGGCTTATTTCCAACAAATGTATCAACAAAATAGCAAGAGAGAAAAAAGAATAAAAAACACACTCTTTCGAAGCCTATGATCTATACATTTCTCCCCCTTTGGCAATAAGTTACCAAAAAGTTTGAAAAATGCATAGTGCTATGCGTCTCTCTAGGCTTGATCTTCGGGAGGTGGTGTTGAGAGGACTCCAAGGACGAAAGCATCTGTAGAAGTTGTTGGAGCTGGTGGACTGGCAACTGGAGGTGGCACTAAAGCTGTGGTTGCTGGTGCTGATGAAGTTGCTCTTGCGTCAGCCATGGACACTGCAGCAGACCTCTGACCTCTGGGCACTCTCTGAAAGGCATCTGTGGTAGCCTGCCCTTTCCTCTCCTCAGCTTCTTCCTGGAGCTGCTCAATAGCTGTCTGCATCTCTGTCACTTTAATATCAAGATCATAGAACTTGGTGTCAATGATCCTTTCCATGCTCTCTTGGTTTTTAGTCAGGGTAGCCAAGCCCTTCTCTATCCCCAAGGTTGCTTGAATCAGATATCCAAGTCGATCTTGTTTGCTTTTCAGAAACACTTGAGATGCCTCCTCAACTGATGTGGAGCATCCTATGGACATCACCATCTCAAGAGTCCATTTGGAAAGTGACACGTGCGACATCTACTTCACATACATAAAGGTGAATCATCTCCTTTACACATGCTCACTTGACCCCTTCGAGGATGGTATACTACTTGACACCCCTCTGGTGTGCATGCATAGGTATTGTCGGAACACTACGGATGACGAGGAGGAGTGCAAGTGCCAAGGAACAACTACACCATCCGTGAGGGAAGCATGGAAGCGACGACGGAAGAAGAGGGAGACAGCTTCTAGGACCCGGACATCCGGCCCTGGCTCGGACATCTGGCCCCTGGACGTGTCACCAGCAGCAAGGAGCCAGCGGCCAAGTCTACAGGGCCGGACATCCGGCGCGTCCCGAGCCCCCGGACATCCGGCCTCCAGCCCGAAAATCCGGACCCCGCCATTCTAGAGAGCAACAATGTTGGACCCTGCCAGCCCGGACATCTGGCCCCAGCGCCCAGACATCCGGCGTCTCGAGAAGGCCCGGACATCCGGCCCGACGCCCGGACATCCGCCCCCCTGCCTGCGTGCAGCGCATCTGGGCCGTGGCCCATGTGCCCCTTCGCCCCTTAGACTATATATACTCCCCCCTCCACCTACATTTTAGGGTTAGCGTTGTGATAGCTCATTTGAGAGATAGAGCTTTGCTCATCCATATCGAATCTACTCCACGAGAGAGACCGTGGCCCCTCTACGGAGAAGATCCACCTTGGATTCAAGACCCCTCATGGGAAGATCCCCTTGTGGATTCAAGACCTCCTCATGGAGAAGAACCGGTTACCTCTTGTATCGTCCGTTGTTGACTTTGGATCTTGTATCTCTCTTTGTGTTTTGAGGATCTAGCACATGTGTGATCATACTTGTTGGTTTGAGTGTTCTCTTGTGTTCCCCTCATGATTTTCCCCTCGTTTCCCTCCTCGTGTTCTTCGCGTTCTTCGCAGGATCCTCTCCTTTCGTGAAAGATCGGGCCACTAGGGTTCTACCCTACATCATCTTGGTATCAGAGCCAGGTTGATCACGATTTTGGAGCCTCCTCGTTCTGTTTTCTAGCCTAATTTTGTTTTGTTCTTCCCCAATTTCGAAAATCCCCACCAAAAATAGCCCCCAAAGTTTTTTGTGATTTGTTGGTGAGATGAAGTTTTGTTGGATTTGATCCATGGATTTGCTTGGTTTCGAGTGGATCTAGCATATCCCCACTTTTCCCCATGTTCCATCCACAAAATCCATCAAATTTTGCCCTTGGAATCATCAATTTCCACCCCCAATTCAAAAATTTCCGCCCCAGACGAGATCTGGAATCGTCGGGCCAGACATCCGGGCCAAAGGCCGGACATCCGGGCCCCAAGCCGGACATCCGGCTCCTGGAGCACAAATTCCGCACGGTTCTGGACATCAGCCCCCGGATATCCGCCCCCCCAAGCCCGGATGCCCGGCCCCTGACATTTCAGCCTTTCCCATTTCACCGTTTTGTCCATAACTAATTCATCCGGAGTCCATTTTTGATGTTCTTTAGCTCGTTGAAAAGCTCTTGACATCCCCCTTCCCACAAAAATACTACCATAACCATTTGACCCTATAAAATTTTTGGACCTTTGGCATCTTTGCCTAGGGCTTCCACCACAACCTCCGCACAACCACCACCGACTTCCGCAACCTAACCAATTTTGTTCCCCATCACATTAGTGGTTGCTTGAGGAGTGAGTTGAGTCTCCTAAGGTGTCTAGGCTACTTAGGGACGGTTGCTTCTTCATCAACCACCACCACTTCCGCATAGGCTTACCAACCATACACTCCCGCCACCCCGACTTAACCCAATTTTGTTTGTGTTGTGAGTTGTGTCTCCTAAGGTGTTTCGGCTACTTAGGGACCATGCTTCCAACTCCGACACCGTGTATAGTACACCACCTTACCCTCCATTTCCGCATTGCGTACTCCGCAACCCATCATTGCCATTCCGCAATTACATTGAGCTTCCGCCACCACCACATCCCGCTACCACCATTTTGACATTTGACATTTGAGATTTTGAGTTCGCGGTTTTTCCGTTTCCTAAGGTGTTTCGGCTACTTAGCGATGAGTCTCCATCATCTTGGCATCTCCATCAAGATCACCGCCAGTCATCATCACCAAGGACGGTAACCTCCATATCAACTTGGTATCGTGGTATCCCTCCATTGTATATTCCCTTGCCATTGCATTGTTAACCCCTAGCCCATTTTGCGTTACTTGCCTATCGAGACTAGCCATTTGAGTATTGCCGACAACGTTACTTGTGCACATTAGTGATCTACACCATACATTGCATACATACCATATCATATTGGTATCATATCATCTCGTGTGCCTCAAGTTTGTTCCCGCTTATACACAATTTCTATCTTGGTTTGTGAATTTTGCAAAGTGGCCATATACAAAAAAAGCTTTTAAGCAAAAAAGAGAGAGCAAAGAAGCTTGTAAGCAAGTGCCATAGCATCATACCACATTGCATATAAGATTGTTATATCCGATCATCTTCGATCATACCACCGGAACATCGTTCATATATAGCATATTTGGGATAGAAAGTCGATACATTTTGCATCTTATAGGTTGTGCACAAGTGTCGTATCCGCTTATATAGAAATCATGGTAGCGTCTCTCTTGAGTTGTGCAACACAAGCGTTTTCCATGGATTCCACATTTTGTGCTCATTCCTTGGTTGCACGATCCCATTTATCTATCCTTATGTGTGTTTCCGTGTGCCATTCATTGCTATTGGTCTACTTGTTACACTTGCGAATTTGTGAATCTCTTTCAACATCATTGACTCTTGCTAACATTTTACATCAAATTTTTGTGCCACTATCCTCACCGAGCTCCACCATAAGCCTTATTTGTGTAGGTGTGAGAAACCGACAAGAATTGGTACCAATTGTGCTATTTCCTTATCCACATTGGAGTGATCATTGATCCACTTTCAACTTCGGTCAAGGTACATTTGGTATTCGTTCTTCTCTTTCTACCACTCACATTTTATCTTGGAGTGATGGATAGGCAAGGCATTTCATCTTCGGTCTACAACAACGACGACGAGTTCGATGCCACGAAAAACTCCAACAACGCCAAGATGCAAGCTCAAATGGAGGAGATCAAAGCCCTCATCAAGTCGTACAAGCGATCTTCCTCATCATCGAGAAGACGCTCAAGAGCACATGCCTCCGAGCTACCATCTTCGGCAAGATCACATCGGCATCGACACCATCACCCACAAAGACGTGAAGGTCAAGAGCTCAACACCAAAAACCTCTCAACGACTTCACCATCTCCCTTGGCATCTTCGCCAAGCGACTTCAAGGCATCTTTGCCTATGGACATACGGCATCTTCGCCCACAAGCACTTCAAGAGAAGCTCCCCAAGCTCAAGTCCGCGTATTCCACGAGCTACTATGGCCTCGACATCGACCTTGCAATTCCTTTTTATGGGACTCTAGAACCCGAGGAGTATATCGAGTGGGAGCGTTTGATGGATGACTACCTCAAGCTACATCAAGTTCCTCCGGAAGATCAAGTGAAGTGCGCCACAAGGAACTTCCACGACTATGCGTCCACATGGTGGCTTCACACACGTCCGGAGACCCGACATGAGTTGGCCCAAGACGAAGAGAGATTTGCGGCGAGAGTTCGTACCCCCAACCTACACGGAACAACTTCAATGCCAATTGGAGAACACCATCCAGGGATCCAAGTCCACCGATGAGTACTTCAAGGATATGAAGAAAGCCTTGCGACGAGCCGGCGTGGACGACCCCATTTTGATGAAGTTCCACTTCATGATGGGATTACACAATGACATCTCCAAGACAATCTTCCTCGAGAACTACAAGTCCCTCGACGACAACTACATTGGTGCTCTCAAGGCGGAACAAGAACTCATGAAGGCCAAAGCTTCTCCACCCCAAGCTCACTTCGCGACGACCAAGCTCCATGAGAATGAGCATGAGGCTAGTACCACCATGATGTCCAAGACCGACGAGCTCCAAGACGATGCTCCCAAGTCCGACTTCACCGCCATCCATCTTTGTGGCATTGATGATGCCGAGTCTACTTCGACTCTTTTTCAAGATGGTGCGGCGACAAGTACGACTACGGAGAACCACAAGGACCAAGCTTTGGAGGCGAGCGACAAGGTGGCGAGCAAGGATGATGTTTCCATCTTTGGAGGCGAGAGTGATGATGTGCCATCTTCGGCCTTCATCCACGGCGACGATGACAAGATGGTTGAGCATGGGATTTTCCCTTCGACCATGGCGACGTATGATGACTTGAGTGACTTTTGCCACCATATTGAGAGTGAGAGTGACTTCACCACTAGACACATATATGATGTGTTACCCCAATTCCCATGTGAGGAGAGCCACAACCCCCACCACTTGAATGAGATGAGTGACTCCACTATACGTGAGATTGAGTGCACCTATTTTGTGGGAGTGAGTGAACCACCACATAGATAGAGTGAGATAGTTAATAGGTCATGTGAGGCCACTTTCAACACTAACGACTTGACCTCTACCTCTATTGTGTCTTCTCATTTGGTGCTAGGTCCCATCTATGATGACGCGCCGATTCTCGACGACTTTGTCCTACCCTTGGACAAGACGATGGCCATGGTGGAATGTGATGCACCCCCCACATGGTTCAATCAAGATGAAGATGACCACCATTTGGTCTTTCCCACCTCACCTACACCACATGAGTGGAATGACAAAGGTAACATAGGTGAAGGTGATGCTCTAGTCCCACTAGTGGACATTCTTAACGTTGATTGCTTGCATGATGTTGATCAACCTATTTCCATGCTTCATGCTAGTGTGACTTCCCCATGCGATGATTTACCCATTTATGATGAGTATGATGATTGCCATGTGGAGTCTATTAGTTGTGATGCCATGTTACATAGGATTTCTTGTGCCTATTCTCTCGGTCACATCATGTTTGCCAATCCACTTGACTTGTCATGTGCTATGCATGAGATCGACCACATGTCATATTTGCAATCTCTTCATAGTGACTATGCATATGCCATTAAGATTAACCCAATTTGCACTTATGGCATAGATGACAAGCCCATAGTTATTGGCATTTGTTTTTCTTGTGATGATATTGATATGCTTCCTTTGCATTATTTATCTCATATGCCATGCCATGACCACCTAGCTTTGGATATGCATTGTTTTGGGTGTTGCCCAATTTCTCCATATGATGTTTCCAATATTGCTCATGAGGGAGACCCCCATAGTTTCCTCAAACATTTTAGGACATTTTGATCACCCCCATCCATTGCATGATCGTCATACTTATGTGCACAATATGCTCCCCATGAATACACATGATATTGATGTGCCATATATTTGTATGCTCAATTTGCATCCCCATCGTGTTATACACAATAACTATTCTTTCATGATGGATGACATGTTCTTATACCATGCATCAAATTTCTTTGAGCAATGCTTATCTTGTGCTAACTCACACGTGCACATACACATCACGATGGATGATGTGTACATTTACCACACACATAATCTCTTTCGTTTGTGTCTCTTTTGTGTAGGTACCCACGAATTCTTGTCAACCTCGCAATCCCACGAGTTGACAAAACGAGCTCTAGAGAGCAACGATGACTTGGGATCCCATGGAGTGTCTTTCCCACCGCTCTCTTCACGCAAAGACTTCATGCATTTCTTCTACATGAGCCTCACTTGGCTATGGGTTATTGTCCATTATATATCCTTTGCCCATCTTGCCATGTTCACTATGCACGATATGTTCATTACTATGCCTTTGCCATGCATTCGTGACCCATGCTTTGCATTACACATGATTATTGATTCTAGTACTTCTATGTGTATTTGCAAGCTTGATGGAGATATCACTTATTATTGCCATGTTTGCTTTGTGCCCCATGCCTATGATGATACTATGATATTGCTTTGTGTTTGTGCTTGCGATATGTCATGTGCATTGCCTATACCTATTATTTACTCACATGACATCATTGCCATGATTTCCTCTAGTATGTTGCATCTTCGCACTACTAGCTTGCACGACTTGATTCTTATGATTGCTTGCCTTGTTGCATCACCGATGATTCATACTTTCTCACTTCATGCGGTTGATGACAACCATCTACATGCTTATGACATGGTTGTTATTGCTTGCCGTCATATATCTCCATATGTTGCCTCTCTCATGCTAGATGATTTTCCATGTATTGAGTGCAATTATGCCTTTAGTCTTGATAATTAGTTTGCCCCCATAGCATTCTCGCATATATTTGGAGATTTTATCATTTCTCTTGTGAAGCATGCTTGTCTTACCTCTTTGCACCATATACCTAGTGCCATGAATATTGCCATTGTTGCATCATATTCTTCATGCACTTGTGCTTCTAATGGTTATGTGCAAGAGAAGAGAACCATCATGATGGATGATGTGTTTATCTACCATGCGCATACATTCTTTGCTTTCTTGTGTGCATGTGTAGGATACTTGGACTTTGTGTCGACTTCCGCTTCATGTGAGTTGACAATTCGAGCTCTTGAGAGCAAGCCGCATACATTCGACAATGACTCGCTTCTACAGCACATTTCATACCACTTCAGCATTGTGAAGGACAGACAAGAACATGCTTTCAAGGTGATATCCTTCTCTTTTGAGAACCCCTAAACCATGAGCATGCATATTGTGGATCATACTACTTGTGTTGCTTGCACCATGCGACTTATTTGTCATCTTGGACCCCTTGCTTGCGCACATGTTAGAGATCTTGCTTCCACTTGTCATTTTCACACTTCCATGCATCATGATATATATTCCTTGTGTGTTGCATCCAATTCTTGGATTATTTGCTCCTATCACATGCTTGGTTGCAACAATATCATTTCTTCACATATGCCATGTCTTATTGATTGCTACATGCTTGCCTTGATTGCCTCACACATGATGAACAATTGCTCTTTCTTTTGTGTTGAGTGTCACACTATCTTCACTACACCCTATGCACGTATTGCTTGGATTGTCTTGCACTTGATCCATGTGTTTAGACATCTCACCTTCTTTGGTGTTGTGAATGCTTCTTATGCCTACCATAGACCTTTCATTGAGCAATTTGCCCATGCTTGCAATGAACTTGAGGTAGATGCTTCTTCTGTTGTCACACATATGTGCATCACTACCTCACATTCACATGATTGTCCCCATGATTTCTTTGCTTGTGCTCGATTGATATGCTTACATCTCATGTCACAATCCTTTGTCACACCATATGCTTTGCATGATGACAACACTTGTTTGTTGAATCATCTCTTGAATGCTTGGTTTTGCACTAATGCTAACCACATTTGTTTTTCCAAGTGTTTGTTGTCTTTGCTACTTTTGAAGGAATCCCAAGATGGTGTGACATTGGAGAGTGCCCATTTCGAGCTTCAAGATGACGAGAACTTGGTGATCGACCACTCCTACACGGTGACGCCATCTCTTTCCCATGGTGATTTGGATTTCGATCCGAGGTCGGATCTTTCCCAAGGGAGGGGAGATGATGTGGAGCATCCTATGGACATCACCATGTCAAGAGTCCGTTTGGCAAGTGACACGTGCGACATCTACTTCACATACATAAAGGTGAATCATCTCCTTTACACGTGCTCACTTGACCCCTTCGAGGATGGTATACTACTTGACACCCCTCTAGTGTGCATGCATAGGTATTGTTGGAACACTACGGACGACGAGGAGGAGTGCAAGCGCCAAGGAACAACTACACCATCCGCGAGGGAAGCATGGAAGCGACGATGGAAGAAGAGGGAGACAGCTTCTAGGGCCCGGACATCCGGCCCCTGGACGTGTCACCAGCAGCAAGGAGCCAGCGGCCAAGTCTATAGGGCCCGGACATCCGGCACGTCCCGAGCCCCCGGACATGCGGCCTCTATCCCGGAAATCCGGACCCCGCCATTCCAGAGAGCAACAAGGTTGGACCCTACCAGCCCAAACATCTGGCCCCAGTGCCCGGACAACCGGCGTCTCGGGAAGGCCCGGACATCCGGCCCGACGCCTGGACATCCGGCCCCCTGCCTGCGTGCAGTGCATCTGGGCCATGGCCCATGTACCCCTTCGCCCCTTAGACTATATATACTCCCTCTCCACCTACATTTTAGGGTTAGCGTTGTGATAGCTCATTTGAGAGATAGAGCTTCGCTCATCCATATCGGATCTACTCCATGAGAGAGACCGCGGCCCTTCTACGGAGAAGATCCACCTTGGATTCAAGACCCCTCACGGGAAGATCCCCTTGTGGATTCAAGACCTCCTCACGGAGAAGAACCGGTTACCTCTTGTATCGTCCGTTGTTGACGTTGGATCTTGTATCTCTCTTTGTGTTTCGAGGATCTAGCACATGTGTGATCATACTTGTTGGTTTGAGTGTTCTCTTGTGTTCCCCTCGTGATTTTCCCCTCGTTTACCTCCTCGTGTTCTTCGCGGGATCCGCTCCTTTCATGAAAGATCGGGCCACTAGGGTTCTACCCTACATCATCAACACTTGGCATCTTTGCAACTTTTTGAGCCTTTGCCTTCTCTCTCTTTTCTTGTGCCTGCACAGAAGTGGGATCTTCTTCATTCATGACAACAGTGTTGTCCTCAAAGTTTGGTCTCAAAGGTAGATGCCCCTTGTCCAAAAGATATGTGTCTGTAGCGACCCGACCCGAATGGATCAAGTCTCTGCGCTTAAGTGTCATCCCTGGATCGGTATGCTGACACACACAGTACTCGAAGGATTTATAACAGAGGTAAATCACATGTATAAAGTAACGTAAATACTATTACCTCAATCCATATAGCGGAAGCAACAAGGTTGTGGATTCCCATCAACACCAACGGCAAAGTTGAGTGTAGAAATCGTAACCCTAACGTATCACTTACTCGTCGTAAAATAATCCTGCAACATGAGATGTTGCAGCCCAAAACGGGTCAGTACATTGAATGTACTGGCAAATTCACACCATAGAGAATAATGAATAATGACTATCACTACATGCATATTTGGCTGGTGGAAAAGCTCTATGGTTATAAGGTTTTGCGTAAAGCCAATTTTTCCCTACTGCAAAGGAATAAATTTATTTAACTATCATGGTGGTTGTTGAACATCGAGAATGGTTGACAGCATTCCGATCCCAATTAAGTGAACAATTAAAACCCAACAACATTAATTAGAAGTAACATGTTGAGATTCACATGATATTCAAGTACTAGATACTCAAGATTGTCCATAACCGGGGACACGGCTAATCATGATTAGTTTGTACACTCTGCAGAGGTTTGCGCACTTTTCCCCACATGACTCGATCGCCTCCGTTTGTTTTCTCGCACTACATGGTGTTTGAGAAACGGATGACCGAGACATAGTCTTTCAGAAGCGCTAGCACCTTACATGTGGGTAGACTGGTACACCTACTTTCCCCTACATCTGCTAGTCTACCCGTAAGAGTTCGCACGACTTAATCAACTATGCCAGAGCCCATAGTAGCATGTGGCTGCACACGGAAGTTTCTAGCATGAAAGATCTTATGATCCCTTTGAGCCTGGGTGGCGGTCCAAAATAAAACAGGCAAGTCCTGATAGACATCAGGTGCCTCAATCCACCCAGATGTGTGTTTAAGTTGCCACCTTAGATAAACCATTAAAATTATCAACTCACATCTGTCATGGATATCACTCACCCAATCCACGTCTACTAGCATAGCATGGCAATAATAAGCAACATAGAAGTAACTCCCAAAGGTTTCATAATAATACAGGTGATAGGTACTACCTCATCTACTTCCCATCCCACAGTTTAATTAGATCCTAATCATGCAATGTGAGAGGATTGATCTAATGCAATAAAACATGGGTTGTAGAAAAGGTATGATCATAGTGTTACTTGCCTGCAAGGTAGATGAAGATGATTCGTACTTAAAACTCTTGATAGATCTACTCGTCACACTCCGGTCAATCTATCGTAAGCAAACAATAGTAACCACACAATAAGTACTCATCTAAAGCACAAATAAAACTCAAATGAGAGGACGAACCAGAAAGTTCAACTTAAGAACTCCGGTTGCAAAGAAAGAACGAACCGAACAAACGACAGAAAACAAACGGCGGAAGAAAACAACTCGGTTCTAGCAAGTTGAAACTAGGTCAAATTTTACCATAGCAAAAACTTGTTCAAGTTGATTAGATGGAACGGCGGTTTCGAGACGAAACTCCAGGCGCTTGAATCACCTGATTCCGATAAACGGGCGAGAAGATAAACTAGAACGAAGATCGGATCTGAGATCGCGATCGCGGAATAAATCCGACGAAAAGAAAGAGATGAACGGTTAAACGAACGGGCGTTGTTAACCGGGAATAATTGGTGATCACGTTCATTGAGACGAACGGTCCGAAAGAAGAACGAAAACCGATAAAAAGAAAACGGAAAACCGATCTAGGGTTTTGGAAAAGAACCCGAAATGAAGAATCGGAGAGAAAAACCAGAAAAGAAAAACAGAACAGTTTCTTTTAAATGAACCGAACCACGGGGAAGAAAAAGAGAGGCGCGGGGCTACCTCCGGCGAGGCGGGGCGAACGGTGGCGACGGCGGCGGCACTATAGGGGCGGCGGCGGCGGGTGAGGGGCGCGGGGTGGGCGCGGCTTGGGGAGGAGAGGGGGTTTGGGTTTGATTTGATGTGTTGGAGGGGGGGGTGTGGGGATATTTATATAGGTGAGGGGGAGGGATTTACTTGGGGTAGGGGACAAGAAATAGACTAGGAAAGAAAAACAAAACAAAGGAAAGGGGAGGGGCTACGGCCTAGAGTCCAAGCCGGACTCGGCTAGAGGCGAGGCGGCGGCCTGGCGCACTAGCGCCTGGCGCCTGCGCACGCGCGCAGCTGGGGAGGGCGGCCGGCTGGCTAGGCCTTTGGCCCGGCTGGCCTGGCTCACTTTTTTTTAAACGGTTTCGCGCACAGAAAACAAAACAAAAGAAAATCTAAACGAACTCCAAAAATTCTAAAGTAAATTTTCCCCGACTCCTAAAAATGAGTCGAACAAAATGAACTTTACTCCGGACCTAGAATGCAATTTTCGAAAACGCGCATTTTTCCCTATCCAAAGAAAAACAAACAAACACCGGAAAACGAAATTTGATCTATTTATTAAATCTTCATTTTTCCTATATTTTGGGAAAGTCATATTATTCCCTCTCTCATATTTTGATATCGGAAAAATAATTGAAGATGAAATAAATAAATCAAATGATCCTCTTTTCAAATTCAAGAAAACTCTCAAATATGAAAATAACGAAATCTCCAACTCTCTCCGAAGGTCCTTGAGTTGCGTGAAATTTCTAGGATCGACCAAAATGCAAGAAAATAAGATATGCATGATGATCTAATGTATAACATTCCAAATTGAAAATTTGGGATGTTACAAACCTACCACCCTTAAAAGGAATCTCGTCCTCGAGATTCGGAGAGGCTAGCCAGAAAAAGGTTAGGGTTTGGGGGTCTCCTCAAAATACATCGATCATCACAGGGGTCTGGGGTGCTACCGCCCTTAGAAACATGGTTACAGCTCCATCGAAACTCATATACTTCATCCTTATTCTTGACAGTGTCGGTCTTCTCAGATCCTCGAGAAAATTCCTTCTCTGAGCTCTTCTGGTAGTGGCATAACCTTTTCCTCAATTCTTCTATACTTTCATCCTGGTAAGGTTATTTCGAGATTGGGTCTTCATAGCTGATAGGTCTGGCGCCAAAACTAAACAACTATCGATATCTCATGGTGGTCAACAATTTGTGGTTTCTCCTGCAGGAAATGGGTCTGGGTTGATCCTCACCATATAACCTACGGTTGGCAAAGCTGCCTTGTACAAGGGGAAATATTTATACCATTCTAAGGCTTAAACAGGGTTTTCATCGTCATCTCTCTACTATAGGTAAGTCACTCATATTTACCATTCCATATAGCAAGGCGAACAATAAGAGTAAGTCGGTATGGTGATCAATCCATCCCGCACCCAAATCATTACCTTGTATACAGTTTAGCGAATCTCGCATTCTAACACTCGGTCATCCTCACAAGCATTGCAGAATTTCTCTTGTCGACAAACCAAGTTCGGATAATCCATTGATTCTGCAAGCCAGACAAACATCTATCGTTCCTTCACAACTCTCAGGTTTTGCGTAAACTCCTATAAAATCGTCTGTTGACAAAGGTATATCCACTTCCAGGGTTTTTCCTTCAGCTAGAATGTGCTTGCTTCTTGGCAGGTCCTGGGGCCTGTGGGTTATGGCCCATCTCATCACTTGTAGTCCTTGAACTCATCCTCGGGGCAACTAGTCATTATTCCAACATCCAGCTTCCAGCTTCCTAGCATACTTGAATCATTCCAATTGTACTGTCTTCCTTCCTTCTATTGGCACCAAACTAGGACATGATTACTCAGACTCATCATGGAATTTCCATTGATCCATATTTCCAACATCATACCTCCTTTATATCCAATGGTAACTCATCTCTTCATCCGCGTGGGGTATCCCTCATACCGAGATAAAACTTATACTTATGAAGTCCTTATTCCACTTAGTGGAACATCATTATCCTTTCCAGGGTCAAGCGTCCTTACACGGGAATATTGGCCATCTCTGCATGGCACTTCTTCAACTGGGAACCGTGAAACACATCCTGAACTCCTGACAGTCCTTCGGGTAAGTCCAACTTGTAGGCCACTTCTCTCATACGCTCAAAAACTCGGTATGGTCCTACAAATCTCGGGGCTAACTTTACCTTAACTCCAATTCGTTTAACTCCTCGCAGAGGGGACACATGAAGACATGCTCTCTCTCCAATTTCATAGACTACCTCCTTGAGTTTTTGAGTCTACATAACTCTTCTGCCTGGACTGAGCTACCTTCAGTCTATCTCGAATCAACTTAACATTCTCTTCTGACTCCTTGGTCACATTTGGTCCAAACAACTGACGTCTCCAACTTCATCCCACACACTCTTGGGGTATCGCACATATCGAGACAAAACTCATGTTCATTTTGTTCGAAATCCACTCAGTGGAGTATCCTTATCTTTTCCAGGGGTCAAGGGTTCTTACAGGGTACTACCACCCTTAAAATGCACAAATCTTCCATAGACCATATTTCTTTTATCCTCAAAAATGGTCAAAATCCTTCTTAATAGAGTAACAACTCTTAAAATCCATATCAGTACCAATGATGCTAACTTTATTCATTCTCCAATGATTACAATCTCTTGCTTTTCCATTACAAGTCTCAACTCAACACCTCAATATAAAAGAAAATGTTCTCACTTCTACTACTCCATTTCTTTTGTTGCAAACTCAACTATCTAGCACAAGTTTCCTTCTCCGTGGGGCATTCTCTGGCAAAGTGCCCTACTCCATTACAACTAAAACATATTACTTCTGACAAGTTTCAAGGTTTCCTTGTGATTATATAGCCTCCTGGGGTCCTCATCTTCCCTTTTGGGCAATCATTGAAGTAGTGTCCTGAATTTTTGCACCTGAAACATGTGATATGACTCAGGTCTTTCTTTGTAGAAATTGGTTTGTTCCTAGGTTCCAATCTACTTCTCTTCCTGGACTTTTCTATTCCAATCAGGGCTTCTATTTCCTGTGGGTCATATTCTACTTCCTCTGTCGGGAATTCTACTAGATCCCCATTCAAACAATTTTGGGAGATGTGTCCTTCTTCTCCACATGAATAGCAAGACTTAGTGCAGGGTTTACTCGGGTATTCTTTAGGTGTGTCCTCCATCTCTTCCTTCATCACAACTTCTTCTAAAATTTCCATGAGGGCTCCTTTCATTACTTCTTTCTTCTGCTGGATGGTTCGTTGTACCATGGGGTAAATGTGACACTGAGCAGGATAGTGGGTAGTCCCTTCACACAAGAAACAAGTAATCTGCCTATTTGGGCATTCTTCAACTGGGTGACTTCCTTCACAATTAGGGCATTCATCCTTGTGTTCTTTATGGGTGTGTCCGATTTCTCCACAAATCTTGTATGCACAAGGTTTCTTCATGTCCTTTCCATAAGGCTTCAACTTCTGGGACACAAACTGAGACTTTAGCAAAGTCAACTTAAATTCTTTCCAAGTGGTTACTCCTTGCCATCCATTGATGGTTTGGTACATCCTCCACCAAGTAGCAGCACCTCTTTCAAAGCATTGAAGAGCATGCTGGGCCATATCCTTTCCAACTATAGGGTTATTCTCTATGTGATCCTCCATGTTCTGAATCCATCGATCTGTCTCCAATAGACTCATTGGTCCCGAAAATACAAGCTCATCTCCGTTCATTCTCTATTGGGTCCATGGGTTTTGGGGTGAGATAAGAGAGATCAAGAGGGATGCACACAATACAAAAAAAAGTTTTTGAAAAGACAGATTTTTATTGTGGCTGTCGGAAAAACAACAAACAAATGACAGCTCACAAACATCGCATCTAACGTAGGTATATAACAGGGGTTTGGTCTTCTAAAGGTCAATAAATCTTCAACGTCTCCAAACTCTTTAAGCCTTGTTCATGCCTCCAATGGCTTCTTCCGATCATGCTTGTCTTTCTCAAGTTCTTTTGCCAGATCCTCTCTGTTGACAAAAAGTTTCTCGTGACGTCCTTTAATATTTCTGGAGTGGCATTCCAAACTTCTGGGTTTCAACATTGGCATGAACCATGGTACTCGAGGTTTCTCTACTCTAGCTTGGCTACTTTCAACTTTTGGGTCCTGAGTTCTTCACGAAATGCTTCCTTTCAAATACGGCTTCTTGTGGCTCCATCTTAACTTCTTGATGTAATACTCCAGATCCTGGTGATACACTAGCTAAGGTTAAAACTTCATCTTACTAATAGGTGCTCCATCAGCCTTCTACCATTTAATCCTTCCATGCATATGCATGCTTAACTCAGCACGGTGACAATAGCATAAGCGGGCGATAACCTTATGGATAGCCATGGTTGTTCTCTTGTCATTTCCATGAGCTATCTCTCCATAGTTGATATCTCCTGCCTTAGGGTCTTCTTTGACAAAACTTCGAATTCTCATGCTCCTTGTTTCAGTCTTTCTCCGATACACCTCGATCTCGGGTATTGACAACTTCCATAGTCTGCCAAGTTCCACAAGGGTAGCCTCCCTAGGTCATATAAATCTGGGAATTCTTCAGAGCCTTCGAATTCTACTTGTCTTTGGCCTTCAACCGTTGTAGTTTCCATTATTCAGATGCACGGAAAATACTCTTCATTCCGAAGTGGTCTTAGTTGTCCGATATCTTGTACTTCTTGGAGTGGTCTCATCAGTCGAATCTTCGAGTGGCCAAAAGGGGAAAAGGGTATAGTCTCACTAAAGAGAATTTTTGAATAAGCTCAGAAGAGAAGAGAGGTAAAAGATCTTTTTGAAAGGGAAAGTTGTAGAGAAAAATCTTTGCTATGGGCTTGCCAGTTTCTAGGGTCACGTCCTACAGTCAACATGTGCTCTGATACCATCTTGTAGCGACCCGACCCGAATGGATCAAGTCTCTGTGCTTAAGTGTCATCCCTGGATCGGTATGCTGACACACACAGTACTCGAAGGATTTATAACAGAGGTAAATCACATGTATAAAGTAACGTAAATACTATTACCTCAATCCATATAGCGGAAGCAACAAGGTTGTGGATTCCCATCAACACCAACGGCAAAGTTGAGTGTAGAAATCGTAACCCTAACGTATCACTTACTCGTCGTAAGATAATCCTGCAACATGAGATGTTGCAGCCCAAAACGAGTCAGTACATTGAATGTACTGGCAAATTCACACCATAGAGAATAATGAATAATGACTATCACTACATGCATATTTGGCTGGTGGAAAAGCTCTATGGTTATAAGGTTTTGCGTAAAGCCAATTTTTCCCTACTGCAAAGGAATAAATTTATTTAACTATCATGGTGGTTGTTGAACATCGAGAATGGTTGACAGCATTCCGATCCCAATTAAGTGAACAATTAAAACCCAACAACATTAATTAGAAGTAACATGTTGAGATTCACATGATATTCAAGTACTAGATACTCAAGATTGTCCATAACCGGGGACACGGCTAATCATGATTAGTTTGTACACTCTGCAGAGGTTTGCGCACTTTTCCCCACATGACTCGATCGCCTCCATTTGTTTTCTCGCACTACATGGTGTTTGAGAAACGGATGACCGAGACATAGTCTTTCAGAAGCGCTAGCACCTTACATGTGGGTAGACTGGTACACCTACTTTCCCCTACATCTGCTAGTCTACCCGTAAGAGTTCGCACGACTTAATCAACTATGCCAGAGCCCATAGTAGCATGTGGCTGCACACGGAAGTTTCTAGCATGAAAGATCTTATGATCCCTTTGAGCCTGGGTGGCGGTCCAAAATAAAACAGGCAAGTCCTGATAGACATCAGGTGCCTCAATCCACCCAGATGTGTGTTTAAGTTGCCACCTTAGATAAACCATTAAAATTATCAACTCACGTCCGTCATGGATATCACTCACCCAATCCACGTCTACTAGCATAGCATGGCAATAATAAGCAACGTAGAAGTAACTCCCAAAGGTTTCATAATAATACAGGTGATAGGTACTACCTCATCTACTTCCCATCCCACAGTTTAATTAGATCCTAATCATGCAATGTGAGAGGATTGATCTAATGTAATAAAACATGGGTTGTAGAAAAGGTATGATCATAGTGTTACTTGCCTGCAAGGTAGATGGAGATGATTCGTACTTAAAACTCTTGATAGATCTACTCGTCACACTCCGGTCAATCTATCGTAAGCAAACAATAGTAACCACACAATAAGTACTCATCTAAAGCACAAGTAAAACTCGAACGAGAGGACGAACCAGAAAGTTCAACTTAAGAACTCCGGTTGCAAAGAAAGAACGAACCGAACAAACGACGGAAAACAAACGGCGGAAGAAAACAACTCGGTTCTAGAAAGTTGAAACTAGGTCAAATTTTACCATAGCAAAAACTTGTTCAAGTTGATTAGACGGAACGGCAGTTTCGAGACGAAACTCCAGGCGCTTGAATCACCTGATTCCGATAAACGGGCAAGAAGATAAACTAGAACGAAGATTGGATCTGAGATTGCGATCGCGGAATAAATCCGACGAAAAGAAAGAGACGAACGGTTAAACAAACGGGCATCGTTAACCGGGAATAATCGGTGATGACGCTCGTTGAGACGAACGGTCCGAAAGAAGAACGAAAACCGATCTAGGGTTTTCGGAAAAGAAACCGAAAAAGAAAACGGAAAACCGATCTAGGGTTTCGGAAAAGAAACCGAAACGAAGAATCGGAGAGAAAAACCGGAAAAGAAAACCGGAACGGTTTCTTTTAAAAGAACCGAACCACGGGGAAGAAAAAGAGAGGCGCGGGGCTACCTCCGGCGAGGCGGGGCGAACGGTGGCGACGGCGGCGTGCTAGGGCGGCGGCGGCGGCGCTATAGGGGCGGCAGCGGCGGGTGAGGGGCGCGGGGTGGGGCGCG
>NC_041384.1:241383554-241434371 GCF_002162155.2 Triticum dicoccoides | reverse complement strand
TGGGGAGGAGAGGGGGTTTGGGTTTGATTTGATGTGTTGGAGGGGGGGTGTGGGGGTATTTATATAGGTGAGGGGGGGATTTACTTGGGGTAGGGGACAAGAAATAGACTAGGAAAGAAAAACAAAACAAAGGAAAGGGGAGGGGCTACGGCCTAGAGTCCAAGCCGGACTCGGCTAGAGGCGAGGCGGCGACCTGGCGCACTGGCGCCTGGCGCCTGCGCACGCGCGCAGCTGGGGAGGGCGGCCGGCTGGCTGGGCCTTTGGCCCGGCTGGCCTGGCTCACTTTTTTTAAAAGGTTTCTTGCGCAGAAAACAAAAGAAAAGAAAATCTAAACGAACTCCAAAAATTCTAAAGTAAATTTTCCCCGACTCCTAAAAATGAGTCGAACAAAATGAACTTTACTCCGGACCTAGAATGCAATTTTCGAAAACGCGCATTTTCCCTATCCAAAGAAAAACAAACAAACACCGGAAAACGAAATTTGATCTATTTATTAAATCTTCATTTTTCCTATATTTTGGGAAAGTCATATTATTCCCTCTCTCATATTTTGATATCGGAAAAATAATTGAAGATGAAATAAATAAATCAAATGATCCTCTTTTCAAATTCGAGAAAACTCTCAAATATGAAAATAACGAAATCTCCAACTCTCTCCGAAGGTCCTTGAGTTGCGTGAAATTTCTAGGATTGACCAGAATGCAAGAAAATAAGATATGCATGATGATCTAATGTATAACATTCCAAATTGAAAATTTGGGATGTTACAGTGTCTATGCCCATCTTGGAGTTGATGAGCACCTGAATATGTGGAGCATACCCACAAGATCTCTTTTGATCTGCACCTGTCCTCTTGATTGTTTCCACAATTAGGCTCATGACTTTAAACTTTTGGGGCACATCAAAAAGTTACAGCAAGTTAATTGAATGGCCTCTGATCATCTTGTGATCTCCAGATTTTGGCAACAAAGTATGCCTCAGAATGGTATTGATTGTGGACAAACCAGACAACAAATAGTGAACGGACCCAAGCTTATGAGTTTCCAATGCTTTGTTTTGAATCTCCTTGTACATGTTGGCCATAGAGTTGTGGTCTTTCTTCTTCTTGGCACAGAAATCCAAGTCATCTTCATGCTCTTCAGGGGCATTGATCAATTTGGCCCACTCATCAACAGTAGATTGGTACCTTGTACCCTCAGACATCCAAACTATTATTCCATCTAGATAGAAATGAGCTATATAATAGAATTGCATAATGAGCTCATCATTCCATTTGGTAAGCTTATGACCTACAAACTTGTCCACTCCGCAAGATCTGAAACTTTCATGCACTCCTGGAAAATGATCTTCATTGCTGTCAATATATTTCCAATCCACCCACTTCATATCACAGACAATGTGCTTCTTGTCAAGCAAGATGGTCTCATAGAAATCCTGCTGCTCTTTGGTATGGAACCTATATTCCACAACAATCCTTCTCTTTGTAGCATATGGATCAGACTGTCTCCAAAGTTTGAGACCTGCATCCTTCTTGATGTTCATATCTTCTGCCACTGGATGGCTGTCATCATGATCTGGATTTTTGGTTTGAGCTTCCTAAGTACTTGGGCTTCAACATCTTCTTCATCAATCTCAGGCACTGGGGCCTTGTTCTTCTCAGCAGCTGGAATATTTCTTGTTCTTCTCTTGGGCTTTGAAGTCTTTGAAGCTTGAGCAGATGCTTTGGGGCAGTCTTGGGCTTTGAAGGGGCAGCCCCAGACTTGATGGCATCCCCCATCAGCTTTTGAGTCTTTGATGCTGGTGCAGCATCCTCTTCCTCTTCTTCATCTTCAGCTGGATCTCTCATCATAGAGGATCTACCAATGACTCTGGCAGTGGTCTTCTTGACCCTCTCTTTACTTTTCTTACCCTCTACAGCAGCCTCTTCAGCATTTGACTTGGAATTTTCAACAATTGAGGCCCTGGCCTTTAAGGTTGGCACCCTCTTTGCAGGGGCCTTCTTGTGCATACCAGGCTTGGTGGATGCAATTGAGCCAAACTCATTTTTAACAACTCTTTTCTTGGAGCTGACTTCCTCCTCAGCAGCAACATAGTCCTCATCCTCCGAGTCTGAGTTTCTCTTCTTTCTTGTCCTTGTAGCTGCCTTGGGCAGATTGCTTGGAGTGCTCCTGATGCCCTCATCATAGCTGCTAGAGGGACTAGTGCCCTCGCTCAGGTTCATCTACTCTTGTGACTTGTTTTGGCTATCACTCTGGTCATACATGCTGGCAAAGCAAACTGACTGTTGACCCGGTGAATAGATATAAATGAGGCAGAGTGGATGAGCATCACAAAGTGAAGAGGTTTTGCAAAACAAATGAATCAAAAACTTAGCTTTAGTTTTCCACAGAAAGCATTTCGGAGCTACCGATTTGTCAAACTAGGTGACACCGAAGCAACTTTTGGAGTCTAAACTAGTGAAATTGGTCTGACCAAGACACTGTTCGGTGACTCTGAGATTGCTAGGGTTTCACAAAGAGTTGAACTTGGTCACACTGATTTGCAACTTTCGGTCAGACCAAGAAGTGCAAGTGCAATGGCCTGGGCCAAATCGGTGAGACCGATTTCCACAATTCGGTCGATCCGAGATGAGTTCAGCGGAAACCTAACCCTAAATTTTTGAATCAAATCTAATCTATGGGATGATCTGCTGGATAGGATGATCTCAAATGTGGCAAGAAACATGGCATTGACCTTGTGCTTAGAATTGGAGGTAAAAATAATGCACAAGGGGTCGAACTCATACCCTAGTTCGACTATGAGCTCGGTACGGCGGCAACGGTGGTGTTGAAATCCGTTGACGGCGATGGAAACCAGCGGCGGGAGGTCACTGGCGACGAGAAGACGATCCGGAGACCCGAGGCGGCAGAGCAGGACACGCGCGGGATGAAGGGTTTTGGAGAAGTTTCCAATATTCAATCCGTCGGTATATATATCCTGACACTGTCGGTGTGACCGAGTGGAACAACTCGGTGGCACCGAGATGCAGAATCGCCAGCGGTTACTACAACTTGGTGTGACCGAAAGTTCTAATCGGTTGCACCGAGATTAAAACCTAGATCAACTCAGTGAACTCGGTCAGACCGAAGATGATGAATTGGTCATACCGAAATTCACATAGAGGTTTTGGAAGTTTAAGTCTATGACGAATCGGGGACTTTGAGTGCTCCTCACACAGTGTTCGAATCTGACTTGATCAAAGTTTGTGATGTAGCATGAACAGAGTTTGAGACGAGAAAACCATAGATAGCTAGAGGAGGTTCTTAGGCATTCTTATCCATTCACTTGGCAAAAGAAAAAGCGCCAAACAATCAAAACAACAAATGGATGTCCTCGAATGAGTAAAATATGCAATCACCATGCTCACACAATAAAATGGCAAATGAAATATGTGACAAAGCATGCACAAACACTCTAGCATCTATCAAGCAATTGGCGATGACTAGGTCATCTATATATGAGTATATTGACTGAGGAGTCAAATGAGAACATTTGATCGTAGTTCATACTCATTGTTTAAGCACAAGTGGGGTTACCACTTTTACATAAAGCATTGTTGTGTTCACACCATTAGAGTTGCTTTAGCTCAATTCTTAGAGTAAAGCTCCCCCTAGATGTGATATCCCCCCTAAGAGGGATGAACTAACCTTGGGTTTTGTCGATGATGACTTCATGTAGTTGTTGAAGATGTGGATGCTCAATGTTGATGTAGATCATTTGGAGCAATCCATTGGAGTGAGTTGCACTTTCAATACCTACACGGGTTAGTCCCACAAGGAACAAACAAGGATATCCATAGACATAGGGTGATGTTCACACAAGATGATGTCCATGAAAGCATTAGGTTACCTTATCCCTTGTCTTACCAACAAGAGGGTTTGTGACTCCTTGAACAAGTGAAAGTTGTGGAAGTTGTTTAAACTTGTCCTCGCCAAGATGATATGAGTGAAGTATGTTGGCGGAGTCACCCACAAGAACTCTGTAGTTCTTCTTCTTCGGGACCCACATTAACTTGATGGGAATCCTTGGAGTTGTAGTCGTACTTGATGAAGTAGAACTTGATGTAGTCTTGGGAACCCACTTGACCAAGGCCTTGGGAGCTTCTTCAAATGCATCAATCTCCTATTGAAGCTTGTCCTTCCCTTTTTGCTTGTGGTCTTGTGGTGGAAGATCTTGAGCTTGTGTCCCCTTGAAAGAAGTAGGGTCATACTTCTCTTGTTGAGGAACAAACTTCGTCTTGGGTTATTGATCTTCTTCCCACTCAACTACATTGGCATTGAACTTTCGTTCAAAACCAACACCTTGATTCTTCCGGTGCCTTCCTTGCTTGCGTACAATTTCCTCAAATTGCTTACTTCCGGGAAGGCTCTTGTAAACACCTTTCTCTATAATTCCCTTCAATAAGCTATTTTCTTGCTCAAGTGTAACTTGGCTAAGAGAATCATTAGTGGAATCAAGAGAACTACTAGAAGGAACAATATTGGATTTAACATGATTATTGTTACTGCTAGAGGAAGAATCTTTCTTGTTCTTGTTGCTAGACTTTACTTGTGGCATGTAAGTAGACAAGAGTAAATGCTTGGCAATGTAAGAAGAATTTTTCTTGTGAAGATCATCATTGATTTCTTTTAAGAACCCATGCTCTTGCTCAAGGTTGAGCTTTTCGAAGCGTAGCTTCTCACGAGTCTTTAAAAGATCTCGATGATTTTCCAAGGTAGTTTCATGAGCTAACTTAAGAGTATTTAGTTCTTTAGTTAGATGCTTAATATCATTCTTATCATCATCATTCATTTTATCTTGATTAGCATGATTAATAGCAATTTCATTATAGTCTTCATCACTAGAGTTGTCAACAAGTAAATCATCATCACCTATCAAATCATCTTCATCACTACTAAAATCAACAAACTCGGGGTGTGATACCTTTGGGCCTTTAGCCATGAAGCATCTTCCGATTCCTTCATTTGGTGAGTCAGATATGTCGTAGGAGTTGGTTGACACAAGTGCTAGATCAGTAACACCTTCATCTGGAGTATATTCGGAGTCAGAGTGATAACTTCTCTCGGAGTGATTGTTGGAGTCGGAACCGGATACCCATTCACCAACATGAGCTTGATGTCTTCATTTTGTATAGCTCCTAGATGACTTGTCCTTCCTTTCCAAATCCTTGCTTCTGTGAGAGGTTCTTCATTCATAACGATCATCTCTACTCCTTCTATCTCTTGGAGGTGAATCTTCTCTTCTACTTTTCCTTTTGGGCGAATCTTCTCTTCTTTTGTAGGGGGCGTACACTCATTTGAGTAGTGTCCGGGTCTTCCAGAATTATAGCAATTATGCTCACGACTCGAAGATCTTTTGTCATTGTAGGACCTTGACTTGGAACTTCTTTCTTTGCTTCTACTCTTGTAGAACTTGTTGAAATTCTTCACCATTAAGCTCAATTCCTTGTTGAAGGTTTGTTTATCACTAGATGATGTAGGAGCATCACATGAGGCTTTGTAAGCACCACTTGACTTGTTGTGAAGCTCTTCTTTATCCTTGAGTGACATCTCATGAGCAACAATTCTTCCAATGACTTCCGTTGGCTTGAGATCTTTGTAATTGGGCATCATTTGGATCAATGTGCACATGGTATCATATTTTCTATCCAAGGCTCTTAGGATCTTCTTGATGATGAATCTATCGGTCATCTCTTCAGTTCCTAAGCCGGCAATCTCGTTTGTGATGAGAGCAAGCCTAGAGTACATTTCAACGACACCTTCACCATCCTTCATTTTGAACTTGTCAAGTTAACTTTGAAGCACCTCTAATTTGGATTCCTTGATGGAGTCGGTACCTTCGTGCATATCAATCAAAGTATCCCAAATTTCCTCGCATTCTCAAGACGGTTGATTTTGTTGAATTCTTCGGGGCACAATCCATTGAAGAGGATATCGCAAGCTTGAGCATTGTATTGTAGCATCTTCAACTCGTTCGCGCTAGCTTCACTGTTCGGTTCTCTCCCATCAAATAATGCACCTTGCAAGCCAATACACACAATAGCCCAAATGGCGGGGTTTTGTCCAAGAATATGCATTTTCATCTTATGCTTCCAACTAGCAAAATTAGTTCCATCAAAGTAAGGACCTCTACGGTGGTAATTTCCCTCGCTAGACGCCATACTCTCCTAGGTTGTGAAACCAAGGCTATGATCACCCAAAGCTATGGAAATCAAGGCAAATGGAGACCAAAGCTCTGATACCACTTGTAGGATCGAAAGTACGTCTAGAGGGGGGTGATTAGACTACTTGACCAAATAAAAAATCTATCCTTTTCCCAATTATAAGTCTTGGTAGATTTTAGCAACTTAGAGAAAGTTAAGTAATCAAACCTACACATGCAAGTATAAAGAGTATAGCAGCGTAATGTAAAACATTCCACATGAAGGTAAAGGGATGAGTTTGGCGGGAGAAAACGCAATGTAGACATGGAGATTTTTGGCGTGGTTCCGATAGGTGGTGCTATCGTACATCCATGTTGATGGAGACTTCAACCCATGAAGGGTAATGGCTGCGCGAGTCCACGGAGGGCTCCACCCACGAAGGGTCCACGAAGAATCAACCTTGTCTATCCCACCATGGCCATCGCCCACAAAGGACTTGCCTCACTAGGGTAGATCTTCACGAAGTAGGTGATCTCCTTGCCCTTACAAACTCCTTGGTTCAACTCCACAATCTTGCCGGAGGCTCCCAAGTGACACCTAACCAATCTAGGAGACACCACTCTCCAAAAGGTAACAGATGGTGTGTTGATGATGAACACCTTGCTGTTGTGCTTCAAATTATACTCTCCCCAACACTCAACTCTCTCTCACAGATTTTGATTTGGTGGAAAGATGATTTGAGTGGAAAGCAACTTGGGAAAGGCTAGATATCAAGATTCTTATGGTTGGAATGGAATATCTTGGTCTCAACACATGAGTAGGTGGTTCTTTCTCAGAAAATGTATGATGGAAGTGTAGGCACGTTCTGATGGCTCTCTTCACGAATGAAGAGTGGGTGGAGGGGTATATATAGCTTCCACACAAAATCTAACTGTTACACACAATTCACCAAACTCGGTGGGACCGAGTCATGAAACTCGGCCAGACCAATTTAGTTCAAAATGTGAACGTTATGGTTTTCGGTGGAATTGACATGTCAACTCGGTGGGACCGATTTCATTTGGGTTAGGGCATAACTTAATCTCGGTGAGACCGATCAAATAAACTCGGTAGGACCGATTTCTATAATAGGCAAACAGAGAGTTGGCTAGGCAAACTTGGTGAGAACGAATTGCTCATTTCGTTAAGACCGAAACGTTACGAAAGGGAAAGAGAGAGTTTGCATTGCGAACTCGGTGGGACCGATCGCTCATCTCGGTTGGACCGAAATGTTATGAAGGGAAATAGAGATTTTGCAATCCCATCTTGGTGAGACCGAGATCCCTATCGGTGAGACCGAACTGACTAGGGTTTCTGGCAATGGCTATGTCAAATGAACTCGGTGGCGCCGGATAGACAGAATTGGTGGGGCCGAGTATGACTTTTGGTTTGGGACATATGTGGATATGAGAAAGTGGTTGAGGGCTTTTGGAGCATATACTAAATTTTGAGGAAGCAAGACATTAAGCAACACCTCATCCACTTTTAATAGTATTGGCTTTTCCTATGGACTCAATGTGATCTTGGATCACTAAAATGAAAATGTAGAGTCTTGAGCTTGAGCCAATATGTGTCCTTAGCATCTTGAGGGGTCCACATTCCTAATCCATGCCATGCCAATCATTGAACTTTCTGAAATGATCATCTCGAAATAGCATTAGTTCAATGAGCTATATGTTGTTAGGAATTACCAAAACCACCCAGGAATAGTTGCACTTTCAATAATCCATTTATTAATCTAATTTACATTTCATATTAAGCACACAATATATTTCATTTTCATATTAAGGAAGCAGGATTTCATAATTGAAATACATCAGAGTAAAACATCATATAGCTTCAGCACTCAGCTACCCCATTACACAACTGCACCAGCACCTTTCACATGCAACATCTATAACCTTTCAAAATTAGCATCATAGACGGTACATAGACATATGTATCTCATCTGGAAAACTGTTGAAGCGGAAAGCGAATATTGAGCCTTCATTGATGTTGAAGGTCTTTGCAACTTTAGGCCAGTGCATATGGATGATTGACCGTCCATCCTTCGTCCTCTTCAGGAACACTTCAATATTGAACCGTGGGTGTTGTATGAATACCTTCCTTGCCTCCTGACCATACAGGTGGTTTGAGAGGTAATCATCAGTAAACTGCTTTGGAAAGGCCTGAAAACAAGGATGTGCATAAATATCATCTCTATATTGGAAATGGGGCAAAGGAAAAAAGGCAAGGTATAATAGTTACTACCATCCTGTAGTGAACTGATGTCTTCTTCATTGTGCAGACAAAGATCTTTTTGTTTTTTGTTGCTAATTTCTTTATCCTAACAATCTTTCTGAGTTTCTTGACTTGAATGATATTCATGGACAACTCATTTCCACATATGCAAAAAGGGTCGAACAGTGGGTCAAAACCTCTGACAGCAGGACCTACATGTGCAAGACCAAATTGTTAAAAACCTAAATATTAGAATGGTTCCTACAATTGCACAATAATGTTCTATTAGACAAAGGACCATGCATGTGCAAACCTTGATTGTAAACCTCAGTGCTTCCCATTGTTTCCCTGCAAAGCATATAAGGTAGTTAGTGATCAGGTTAAGTGAGGGTTTGCATGCTATTAGTAAAATATGTTGATGAAAAATAAGCATATTGCAGATTCATCAGATTAAGTCAAGCCACATGGAAAACCCATTTATCCAAACCAAGCATGATTAAGAACAAGGAAATATAGCAATTGTATATGTTTCTCATGTATTAAGTGCTGCCAAATTGATTTATTCCTCATGCACAACAATACAAAATTCTACCCACGACAATTGGACATCACATTGCAGAATTGAACCAAGCAGTTAACTAAACACCACAACAAATGAACCAAACACTAACTAAGCACCACATTTCACAATATAACATACTCCTAATAGAAGATCGGACAGTTAACCAAACCAAGCATGCTTAACAACTTGAAAATATAGCAATTGTATTTGTTTCTCATGTATTTAGTACAACCAAATTCGATTTATTTCTCACATGGTATACAATAACAGAATGCACCCACAACAATTGAACATCGCATTGCAGAATTGAACCAAACAGTTAACTAAACACGACAAGAAATGAACCAAATGTTAATTGAGCACCACATTGCACAATGTATAACATACTAGAAGATCAGACAATTAACCAAACCAAGCATACTTGACAACTTGGAAATATAGGAATTGTATTTGTTTCTCATGTATTTTTTAAATAAAAATTCGATTTATTTCTCACATGGAAGACAATACAAAATTGCACCATGAAGAACTGAACATCACATTTGCATAATTGAACCAAACAGTTAACATAACATGACAACTAATTAACCAAACAGTTAATAAGTGAGCACTACATTGCACGACATATATAACATATACACTAGAGTAATAGATTGCATGGTAAAACTAGATAGCACAATTCACTAGAATTTGTTAAGGAAAGGCAGTAGCTAGCAAACTGAACATGGGTCCTTATAGGCAGCTAATAAGACAAGCTACTCCTCCTCATCGGAGATATAGATGATGATTGGCTCCTTGGACATGGAAGAGGGCGAGGCCTCCACATCGTGGGTGCCCTCGTCGTAGTGGTGAGTTGCCTGAACTGCTCCGGGCACCAACCTGTTGGCTCTCGAGTTTAGGTAAGCATGTGCACCCTGAGAAAACACCTTGTAGTCTTCGTCGAAGGCACCGAGGGTGGCCTCGAGAAAACGCCATGAACTGTCGTTTAAAGCAGCCAACCACATCTTGGCGTCGGCATGTAAGGCCTCGACGGTGGCCTCAACGATAAGGTGCTCCTCCAAGATGTGGGGGTCGGCACCATGTCTTAGGGCGGCGCTTATTTTGTGGAGGAGTCGGTGATTTGGGTGGAAGGTGTCACACTGGTGGTCGGGGCATGTGGGATGTGGAAGGAGGAGGAGGATGGGGGTCGGGTGTGGATTACCTGCCTGGATAGACAAGGCCAAGCAGCGTGAAGGAGAGTCACCAACAAGGAGGCGGCACTGCAAGCAAGGAGTGAAGGTTTCAACTTGGAAAGGAAGGCATAAACATGGGAAATGTGGCTTTTGGTAAGGGGGAGGGGCGGGGAGGTAGATATTTCCGTGGAAGCCGAAAATTTTGAATCGGTTTAGCAAAAAAACTAGCGCGCAAAGTGTCATCAGACACGGTCGCTTATTCAGAACTGTGTACGATATGTGAACATCACAAACGATTTAGATAGCTTAACCCATGTGTGATGAGTTTGAATGTCAACAATTTTGGTTTGAATTTCCCTGTTTACAGTGGTCATCCACGTCATTGCATAATTTGGGTACACAAAGGAGACTACAACACACCCATACTTTTTAATCGAGCAAGTTTAGCAATTAAACAGAGCTAGCTGACCTAAACATTACTCTAACAAATTAAAGACTGGCGCTCTTAATTAAAAAAAACAAAGAGTACTACTATGACTAGTGCTCGTCGATCTCTGCCGCCTCCTCCATGTCCAGCTCGCGCCCGACAGTCTCCTAGGGAAGGGGCTCCATGGAATCCATCACACCATACTCGGCAAGCATCTCGCCATTCGTGTCCGCCATATCTTTGGAAAAGGCCGCCACAAGCTAGGCGTGGGCGGCCACGATATGGGGCCGGACGGGCTCCGTCGTGGCAAGATATGCGGTGGAGGAATGGACGACTGCTCGAATGCTCTCGGCGATTGCCAACTCTTCGGCCGTGGGTTGTCGACCGTTGTCAGAGAAGCTTCGTTTTATTTGTGCGGTGAACAGCACGAGCTGGGCATGGGTGGCATCGACATGGTCGTGGGCGGCCTCCATCGGGGCTAAGGACGCCGCTGCGGAATGGACAGCTGCTGTGCTACTCTCGCCAGTTGCTATCCCTGAGGCAGATGTTGCTGCTGCCACCTGAGAAGCAATAACGGCCGTTTGGGCTACCTTGGCCACCCGGTCGCAGATTGCGGCCGCGCTCACGAAGCTTGTTAGCACACGCTTGGCGGCTGCAGCCGTGCTCTCGCCGGAGTGGGCCGTCGAAGTTGCCCTCACGATGCGGGTCCACGTCCCCATCTTTCACCGGCGATGAGTGAAATGATATTTGGGGAGTGAGATAGTGTGCTTCGCACACCAGCTGTGGACTGTAGCCGATGCACCTTCTCGCGTAAGTCGTATGCGTACTATACCCCGACCGTGCTCTAATATATTTTGTGCTGCATCTCACATGGTTGGTGATAATAAACTGTGTGCGATCTACTTGATTTTTCATTTTGATTTGAATTACATAATGGGGTCACGGCTGCAAAGGATGGTGTTTGAATTGCTAGAAATTTTATCTGCAGTGAACATGCAACCATAGGTGTGCTGTCAAAAAAATTGGAATTATTCAGGGTTTGTTTGGACATTTTTATACATTAAATTGGTTTTCTAGCAAGTTTAGGTGCGCAATTCAAATTAAACTGCATGTACATGCTCCGGTGCACCAAAATGGTTTGTAAAATGATATATGTGTCCATGGGTTGATGCTTATGTCCCATGCAAAGAAATGGGGATGAATTTCAAACACCACGACACCGTGGCTCTCCGGCAAACATTGAGGTGCTTGCGTTTGTAATTCTAGTAAATCCAAAAGCCGTCTGAAATTCATGAACCTTGGCATGCTATCATGGAATGGCATCAACATGCTGGGGTAAAAAATATTGTCCCATTTTGGGTAGGTTATGGTATAAGCTTCTCACAAACCAGAGCTTCTCACAAGAAGCCTCGTGGTTCTGTTAGGGAAACGTGTCACCTTTGTGGACAAAACAATATTCGTCATCTCTTATTCCTTTCAATTTTTTCCTGGTGTCAACATAGAACAACAGGAGTGTCGTGTTATTTTTTGGATTTTTTCATGGATTATTTGGACATTTTTATACATTAACTGAGTTTTCTAGGCATTTATGTGCATAATTCAAAACTGAACTACATGCACATGCTCTAGTCCATAAAAACGGGTTGCAAAATCAAATATTTTTCCTTGGTTGCGAGCTTAGGTCACATGCAAGAAATGAGAATGAATGTCAAACACCTTGACACTGTCGCTCGGCCGCTAACATTGGGATACCTGGTTTTAAAATTCTAGTAAATCAAAAACTCGTTTGAAATCCATAAAACTTGACATGATATCATGGAATGGCATCGACATGCCGTGGTAAAAATATTGTCCCATTTGGGGCAGGTTTGGGTATAAGCTTCTCGCAAACTAGAGCTTCTCTAACAACAAGCCTGATGGTTTCTGTAGGGAATGTGCCACCTTGGGGGATGAAATGATATCTATTGTCTCGCTTTACTTTCAATTTTTTCTCATGTCAACATAAAACAATAGGAGTGTTGTGTCAATTTTTGGGATTTTTTAGGGTTCGCTTGCACATTTTTATACATTAACTGAATTTTCTATGCATTCATGTGCATAATTAATATCTGAACTACATGCACATGCTCCAGTGCATATAAATGGGTTGGAAAATCAAATGTGTGTCCTTGGTTGCAACGTTAGGTCCCATGCAAGAAATGGGAATGAATTTCAAAGTCCTTTGCCATCGTCGCTCGCCCGCTAACATTGAGATACATGGTTTTAAAATTCTAGTAAATCGAAAACTCATCTAAAATTCATGAAACTTGACATGCTATCATGAAATAGCATCAACATGCAGTGGTAAATATATTATCCCATTTTGGGCAGGTTGGGGTATAAGCTTCTCCCAAATCAAAGCTTCTCGCAACAAGACTCATGGTTACGGTAGGGAACATTTCCCCTTTCTAGACTAAACGAAATCCATTGCCGCTTCTTGATTTCAATTTTTTCTCTAATGTCAACATAGAACAACATACATTAATTGAGTTTTCAATGCATTTGTGTGCATAATTCAAATTTGAACTACATGCACATGCTCTAATGCATATAAATTGGTTGAAAATTCAAATTTGTGTCCTTGGTTGCATGCTAAGTCCCATGCAAGAAATGAGAATGAATGTTAAACACCCTGCCACCGTCACTCGGCAGCAAACACTGAGATACCTGGTTTTTAAATTCTAGTAAATCCAAAACTCGTCTAAAATTCATGAAACTTGGCACACTGGTGTGCGTCGATCCTAAACAAACGGTTTTTAACCCCTTTCTGCAACAACATATGGAACCGTCTCCAAGTGAGTGTGGGGGGGGGGGGGTCCTTCCTACACGACCCAGAAACCGTCGGGGATAGGGAGCCTTGATGCATACTGTTGTCCATGTATAACCGTTTCCGATATCTCGAATATCCCAAACGATTCATCCTTGCCACTCGTTTGTGCTCGCATTGCCATCACAGTCAGAGTTTTGTGGTTCTGCCTAAAACCAGGCAGATTCCATGCATAGAAGTTTCCTAGGTAGATTCTAGGCACGGGGGATTTACGATGTCTGGCACATCACAAACAGTTCATGATTATAAACCGTGTACGATAGGTAGACAATCACACACATTTAGTTTTCCCGCACCATATGTGATAGTGTCTGACATCACACACGCTTTGCAAACGGCAACTGTTTGCATGCTTGCACACATTTCCTTTGTGTGAACCGTCTCGAATTATAGTGTATATCGCAAACGTTTGTGTTTTACCAACGGTGTGTCCTGTAATGACCCGCACAACGTAATTTTGCCCTAATTTAATTGCTGCTATTTAAAATTGTACCTAATTTAAACTTGAAAGTAAGCTATAGCTTTATTCATATCCATCAGGTTCAAACAACCAATGCATTATTCGATTCACAGGTACATATGTTTAAGAATTACAGAAGCACCAAATAAAGAATGATGTACCAGGGTTCTATACTTGTACTATTACAGATGGTAAAGAAAGAGGCGACAAACATTCCAGTTGCTGAACAAGGTGAAGCGGAATGGCCCTATTGTGCTCTCCTAGATGTAGAAGGCAAGCAGGACTCTAGTCCAACCCCTTGTGATGCTCGTCCGCCAATCATGTAGTTTGAGAGATAATCTTGAGTAAACTGCTTCAGGATACACTGCAAAAGAAAAAAGATTCAGATATTGTCATCTAACACAACTCATTACAGGCAGTAAAAAGAAGGCTATAGGGTTCTTACTTACCATCCTGCAGTTCACTGTTGTCTTGCATAAAGTGCAAACCAATAGTTCGATTGACATCTTTTGACCCATTTTAGTAACAATCTTTATCAGTTTCCTCACTTGATGCTTGTTCATGAATATCTCATTACCCCATACACAAAAAGGGTCGAAGTGTGGATCTTTGGCAATGATATATATACCTAAAAGCACCAGTTAATATTAGAAGCTAAACAACAATTGAAAAATGATGTAGTACAACAATCCATCCATCCCATTATATAAGATTTTATTACATGTATATCTAGACATCATCAAAACATTAAGGTAACACTCTTCCTTGTTGCTATGTAGCCTGGGATTGCATATTTAGTCATTCAGTACAATGCATGTTGCTAAACAACAATTGAAAAACGAAAAGGCATGTTAACTGCAATATTCTTAACAACAACCAAATACCGTAATTCATAGTGGTATTGTTGAAACTGTTATTGATGAAATTGAACTGCACAACAAATAGTTGCACATATAGAGCATCACGTTGTGAAGAACTGAAATAAACAAGTCATAAGGACATCTCTAGGCGATCCTTCAAAAGTTAAAGGACTAAAACCCTTAGTGGATATATATATATACTCCAACAATTTTTGGCCTTTTCTAGTCGATCCCCTAAACTTAAGGTTGTAAAGTTCAATTTGATCAAGTTCAAAGCAGGTTCAACCGAAAGTAGCATGCGTTCAAACATAAACATAGATAGTTTTGCATAACCGAACATAAAACATAAATTTAAACTAAGCTAAACTACTTTTGGTCGAAGTAGAGGTTGAGCCAATCCGTCCTCTTCATGTACGGTGTGCTGCGAGCCGGGTCCGGGCCAGTATCGTCGTCGGGGTCATTGGGGAAGGCACTCCTCCACTCGTCGACGTCGATCTCCTTGTCCTCAGGGCCCATCTTGACGCCCTCCGTGCCGTCGCCGCCGCCGCCTTCGACCTCGTCATCAGAGGAGAGCGCGATAACCTCACCGCCCCATGCGCCACCATCCATGTCGCCTTCGACCTCGTCATCGGAGGAGAGCGCGATAATCTCGCCGCCCTCCGCGCCAACAAAGATGGCCCGCTCCGCCTCCACGAGCTCCGAGTGCTACCGGCGGAGCTCTTGCATGTAGGCCTTGTTGGCGGCCTTGTCCTCGAGACGCTCCCACACCTCGCGGTCCTCCCGCGCCATGGCCGAGCTCACCACCCCTGGCTCCGGCGGAACAAGGTGGACTGGATGTGTGCCGAAGGGTAAATTGAGCCTAGCCGCCACGCCGTGGTAGCGAACCTGCCAGTGGTCGTACTCCATGGCCGCGAGCTTAGCCGTGTGGAAGCTACCGAGCCACCGGCGGGTGTGGGTCTCTCGATCTATAATCTCGGTGACCGATGTCCCCCACTGCTGCTGCCAGACCCCGAGGTAGGACTTTGTTGGCTGCCGTGTCCGGGGGAGGACGGGGAAGTCCTCGAACCGGCATAGGGGCGCGGCGGCGGGTGGATCGGCCCCGTGGAGGACGACGGGGACACCTCGGCGGCCACCTCGCCCGCGTCGGGCGAAAAGGCCGCGATAAACCTCTTTTTGGCCATTGGCTACTCGAGCTCCCCGGCACACAGACAGAGGTTGAGGATGGAGGCGCTGGCGATGGCGGAGACCTACCAATGGTTTCGAGGGTTGTGTGTGTCTGTGTGGGCGGAGGTTGTGTTTGAGGAAATACTGCGGAAACTGAAAATTTTACTAGGCAGGAGGAACAAGGTGGGGCTACTAAAAATTTGGTTCAAGGGCGAGCAGATATTTTTGAGATTTCGAGGGATGCAGAGGCAGGAGTAAAATGCCGGGGCTACTAAAAATTTGAATCAAGGGACTGAAGCAGAGCGGGAGTAGCAGACATCGCACACGGTCCGCACATACTAATCGTGTGCTATCAAACATTAAACCTTCCAAGCGGTAGATATTTTTGAGATTGCAAGGGACGCAGAGGCGGGAATTTTGGGGGAGCGAGCTAGTGTGCTTGACACACTGGCTGTGGACTGTAGCCGACGCACCTTCTCGCATAAGCCATAGGCGTACTATACACGGACGGTTCTCCAAGATATTTTGTACTACATCTCACATGGTTGGTGAGAATAAACTGTGTGGGGTCTACTTGATTTGAATTACAAAATGGGGTCACAGCGGCAATGGACGGTGTTTGAATTGCTAGACCTTTTATCTGCAGTGAACATGCAACTGTATGTGTGTCGTAAAAGAATTGGAATTATTCAGGGTACGTTTGGACATTTCATACATTAAACTGGTTTTCTAGCCATTTCAGGTGCACAATTCAAGAATAAACTACATGCACATGCTCCGGCGCATACAAATTGGTTGAGAAATAAAATATGTGTCCTTCAGTGCATGCTTAGGTCCCATGGAAGAAATGGGAATGACTTTTTCGGGGTTCGTTTGGCCTTTTTATACATTAACTGGGTTTTCTAGGCATTTTATGTGCATAATTCAAAATTGAACTACAAGCGCATGCTCCAATGCACTAAAGTTGGTTGAAAAATCACATGTGTGACATTGGGTGAATTTCTAGGTCCCATGCAAGAGATGGGAATGAATTTCAAACACCAGGGCACTGTTGATTGCTGACAAAATGTTGAGATACCTGGTTTTGAAATTCTAGTAAATCCAAAACTCGTCTAAAATTCACGAAACTTGGCATGCTATCATGGAGCGGCATCAACATGCCGTGGTGAAAATTTTGTCCCATTTGGGGAAGGTTTGGGTATAAGCTTCTCAAAACAAGCATGATGGTTTTGATAGGGAACATACCAACTTTAGGGATGGGACAATATCCGTTGCCTCTTACCGCTTTCAAATTTTTTCTAGTGTCAACATAGAACAACATGAGTGTTATGTTCAATCTTGGAATTTTTCGGGGTTCGTTTGGACTTTTTTATACATTAACTAGGGTTTCTAGGCATTTTATGTGCATAATTCAAATTTGAACTACAAGCACATGCTCCAATGCACCAAAGTTGGTTGAAAAATCACATGTGTGTCCTTAGGTGAATTTCTAGGTCACATGCGAGAGATGGGAATGAAATTCAAACACCATGGCACTGTTGATTGCACGCAAAATGTTGAGATGCCTGGTTTTTAAATTATAGTAAATCGAAAACTCGTCTAAAATTCACGAAACTTGGCATGCTATCATGGAGCGGCATCAACATGCCGTGGTGAAAATTTTGTCCCATTTGGGGCAAGTACGGGTATAAGCTTCTCACAAACTAGAGCTTCTCACGACAAGCATGATGGTTTCGATAGGGAACGTACCACCTTTGGTGACGGGACGATATCCGTTGCCTCTTATTGCTTTCAAAAAATTTCTAGTGTCAACATAGAACAACAGGAGTGTTGTGTTCAATCTTGGAATTTTTCGGGGTTCGTTTGGCCTTTTTTATACATTAACTGGGTTTTCTGGGCATTTTATGTGCATAATTCAAATTTGAACTACAAGCACATGCTCCAATGCACTAAAGTTGGTTGAAAAATCACATGTGTGTCCTTGGGTGAATTTCTAGGTCCCATGCAAGAGATGGGAATGAAATTCAAACACCAGGGCACTGTTGGTTGCCGGCAAAACGTTGAGATGCCTGGTTTTTAAATTCTAGTAAATTTAAAACTCATATGAAATTCATGAAACTTGGCATGCTATCATGGAGTGGCATCAACATGATGTGTTAAAAAATTTGTCCCATTTGGGGCAGGTTCGGGTATACACTTCTCACAAACCAGAGCTTCTCACAACAAGCATGATGGTTTCGGTAGGGAACGTCCCACCTTAGGGGTCGAAATGATAACCATTGCCTCTTATTGCTTTCAAAAAATTTCTCATGTCAACATAGAACAACAGGAGTGTTGTGTCAATTTTTGGGATTTTTCGGGGTTCGTTTGGACATTTTTATGCATTAACTGAGTTTTCAATGCATTTATGTGCATAATTCAAATTTGAACTACATGCACATGCTCCATTGCATATAAATTGGTTGAAAATTCAAATCTGTGTCCTTGGGTGCATGCTTAGGTCCCATACAAGAAATGGGAATGAATTTCAAACACCAGGGCACTGCTGATTGCCGGCAAAACATTGAGATGCCTCATTTTTAAATTCTAGTAAATCCCAAACTTGTCTGAAATTCATGAAACTTAGCATGCTTTCATGGAGCGGAATCAACATGCCGTGGTAAAAAAATTGTCCCGTTTGTGGCAGGTTTGGGTATATGCTTCTCACAAACCAGAGCTTCTCACAACAATCATCATGGTTTCGGTAGGGAACGTTCCACCTTTGGGGACGAAACGATATCCACTGCCTCTTATTGCTTCCAAATTTTTTCTCGTGTCAACATAGAACAACAGGAGTGTTGTGTCAACTTTTGTGATTTTTTGGGGTTCTTTTGGACATTTTATGCATTGACTTAGTTTTAATGCATTTATGTGCATAATTCAAATTTGAACTACATGCACCTGCTCCAGTGAATATAAATTGGTTGAAAAAACAAATATGTGTCCTTGGGTTCATGCTTAGGTCCCATGCAAGAAATGGGAATGAATTTCAAACAACAGGGCACCGTTGATTGCCGACAAAACATTGAGATGCCTGGTTTTTTTGCTGACAAGAAAGGCATCATGAAACTTGGCATGCTATCATGGAATGGCACCCGTCATGATGTGGTATATTTTGTGTCCATTTTGAAAGAAGGTGCACTCGAATAATGACAACCAACAAAGGCATTTTGAAAAAATAGGTGCCACTTTAAAATCTCAAACTTTGTATAGTTCAAACCGTGTGCGTTCTGTTAACCATTCACGTGACGCCACATGTCTTGGTTTTAATGGATGTAGGAGGTGCCATGCGGATAGCTGCTTGACCTTGACTGAACGAGAGGCATGTGAGTGCAGTCTGGTGCGTAGGATGACCGAGAGGCGGGCAAGCTATCCTCCAATGCGCAGGCTCACCAGGAAGCGTGTGAGCTGTACGTTGCGCATGCTCACTTGGAAGCGAGCCCTTTGACTTCCATGGCCTCCGAGCCGCTGTTTAATACGGGCGGCCTTACTGTTCACCTCCCACTCCCCCCTCCTGCAGACCTCCACCGCCATGGCGCAGAATGATCATCTTCCACTAGTCTTCAAGTTTGGTGAAGTCGACTCCGAGCCGGAGGAGATAGAAAATAAGGAGGAATGGGGCCTCATGGACATGGCCCAGAACGAGCTGGCCGCGGTGGTTGTTTCCCCCGCTCCCGTCCGAGCTCCCATCCCCGTGCTCACGCCAACGACCATCCCCGTACCATTGACGGGCTGGTCGCCGAGCACTATCGTAGAGCTGGAAGCCGCGGTCATCAACGAAGTCTCCATGGACCCGCGCGAGCTCATGTACATGCCAGCGCCCGTTCCCATGCGCGCCCCTCCACCCACCGTGGCGCCCCATGTGTTTGGCTGCACCCGCCGCGCCCGTGCGCGCCCCTCCACCCACCGCAGCGCTGGTCCCTGTGCGTTTGGCTGCACCCGCCGCGCCCGTGCCCGTGCGTGCCCCCCTTAGCGGCATGGGACGCTGCCGTCGACCGCTACCTCTCAGCAGCACCAGTTGCCGTCCTCCCGCGCCCGCTCGTCGATCGTGCAACGACATGATGTTTGATTTACAAGTGAAGAACATTTTGTGCTGCCTTTAAGACTTCAACAACGGCGTCCCGGAGGATGACAACAACAATGACGGTGCGGCACGCCGCCTCCGCCGCCGCCAGAAATAGTTTTTTTGGGGTTTAATACTGTATCTCAAATTCTTGATCATATGAATATAAATTCGCTGTGTGACTAAATGAAAGATATGGTTTGAACGAACTTGCACTTTTCTCTCTTAATGTACAGACTTATCAAACGATTTTATTTTGAAAAAACATCAACGGTTTTTAAATATAAAACACTCATCGCAAACGTTGTAGTTAGAACACCCATATGCAAACCGACAGCTTCCCCAGGAAGCCAAGGGAAAATGTGCCAAGCAGGATTTCTGCATCCCTTCAATGCAAACGGCTGTTTTGCATGACCCGTGTGCAACCACGTACAAACAATTGGGTAACATTTGCATATCTGTCATTTTGGATATGTTGCCATTTCTCAAACAGGAAAGATTGACATTTGTTTATCTAGTAACATTGCCATTTGTCAACCTTGTAACACTGCGATTTGTCAAAATATGCAGCTACAAATCACTAGCACTATCTAATTTTTGCAACTAAAATCACTAGCACTGTTCATATGGACACCACTAGCAGGCGTGAGTTCATAGACGCATATGCAAATGTACCATTGATTACATACAACAAGTCATCAACCCACAACGACAACGAGGATACACGTTGGATTATAGATCATTTCTAACAAAACATTTTAGTAAAGTTTTTCTCACACAACAAATAACAAAGCGATGAAATGAACTCCAGCTCAACCACTCGTCGGTGTTGGAAACGCTTGCTTTGAACAAGAAGTGATTCTCTGGGAAGGGCCAGCTACTTTCAATCTCGAGACCAACGCAGGACTAATCATCGAGGCTGAAGCGGCCTATGTCAGGACCCATATTGGGACAGTAGGGAAGCATAGTAATGTCCAAGGTATAGATACAATTGCTTCTCATAAATGGTAGTAACATTGTGTCAACAACAGCTAGATCACCTTCCACCATCATTGGATAGTTTTGTCCAAGGAAGAGCGAGTTTCCTCCAAGACTTTCAATACTGAACCAGGGAGAAGGTGTTGGTGCTAGTACACTAGTATCCATCCCGAATACCCTGCAACGGATGTTGGAATAGGTCCGGAGAGTGTGACCATACGAGACAACACCTACTTCCTAAGTAACATCAGCAGTGCCCCGTATACAGAAAGAAGAGGTGATCCATCGGAATAAGTTGCCAGGCACCACTGAGTATATGGGTCCTGCTCGTCCTCATGCTCGTGAATAAAATTTTCAAGTATAGGTGGTGGAATGTTCACATGACCTTGGAAACACAAGAAGGTTAATTAGTAAAGGGAAACTAGCTAACCCGCATGCATGTGGATGAAATAATTATAATTATGGTGGAAGACAAACGTACCGAAATCATGATGATTCCATGCAAAAATAGTGCCACGACTGGTGGCAGCAAACACAAGACCCTCGTATTGAATTGCATCACAGTACTCATTTGTGTATAGAAACTGATTTTTGAGCAATATCCATCGAGTCGAACCATGAAGGAAGGCAACAAGCTTGTCGAAGATAGAGACAACATAAGCATTCCTATAACCCCAAGAGCGGTTGGGAACTTGAAAAATTCCTATCTTCCATAGACGAGAGTCAGCATGATCGTACTTGAACTCACGTAGAATACCGGTCTACTCAACCTATGGGCAGTCGTCTGAGATTTTTCGAAGTGGAACCCGGTGACGAGTGTACACATTCACAAGTTCCCACTTACAGTTGTATCCAATATAAATAACCCAATCTCCATTTGCACCTGCCCAAGCCTTGCCCTCAAGCGATGGCATCTTAACATCATACATATCATTATCAAGTGGCATCAACTTACACAGGGTGAGGCTTCCCTCATCCCCGTGCCAGTCAGCATGGTCACGGCGAAGAAGATAGGGGAGATCAAACCGCTCCTGGACCCTTTGGTTCCTTGTAATGATGTTATTAGTTGAGTCGAGAATGGTCTTGAATGAACCTGCCATGCTAGCCGAGGTGATGGCGTCGCACCGATCAATGAGTTCCTCCGCCGTGTCATCATTCAGACCGGGGCAAGAATAATGGGGTTGTTTCCAGCTTGTTCCCTCCATGGTGGCAGAAGGAAGGGTGAGGGCAAATGGAGGATGGAGGAAGAGCTAGCGTGCGACATCAGTTCCAAATCGAGAGGGAAAGGAGAAGAGTCGGTGGACGGTTGCCACGGTACACGAAGAGGCGCCTGGGGAGCGAACGATTGCCACAGAGGTCACACACTGACGACAAGGGCCGAGTGAACCGCATGCAATCGCATCGCACAACGCACACGTCTTGTTAAGTTGAACCGTTTCTGTTCTCTTGTGTCAACGCAAACAGTTCATCCGAGTGAACCGCATGCTGTATATCGCACACACCTTGATCTGGCTGACCATTTCTTTTGTGTTGCCTAATCAAAAACAGTTCATCCGAGTGAACCGTATGTTGTGTATCGCACACACCGTCATCTGGCTATCCGTTTATTTTGTGTTGCCTAATCACAAACAGTTCATCCGAGTGAATCGTATGTTGTGTATCACACATGCCTTCATCTGGCTGCCCGTTTCTTTTGTTCCTCCTCATTGCAAACAGTTAATTGAACTAAACCATATGCCCTTCATCGCACACGCAACTAATATCTGAACCGTGTTTGATGCATCCTCCATCGCAAACGTTTTCACCTTTTTGACAGTTTTCATACACCACCGTTTGCGATTATTGCATCGCACATAGTTTCTCGAAGGGTCTCTGATCGTAGTGTCATGTTAGCAGCATCCTGCAGTAGTGGCATGCTATCATGGAGCAACATCAACATGCCATGGTCAAAATTTTGTCCCTTTTGGGGTAGATTTGGGTATAAGCTTCTCACAACAAGCGTGATGGTTTCGGTAGGGAATGTGCCACCTTTGGGGATGAAACGATATCTGTTACCTCTTATTGCTTTCAAAAAATTTCTAGTGTTAACATAGAACAATAGTAGTGTTGTGTTAAATTTTGGAAATTTTTTGGGTTCATTTGGACATTTTTATACATTAACTGGGTTTTCCAGGCATTTTATGTGCATAATGCAAATTTGAACTGCATGCACATGCTCTAGTGCATATAAATTGGTTGAAAAATCAAATATGTTCAAGAATGGAACTTCCGGAAAATTTTAAAATCCCACATAGTTCGTTTACTATCCTATAAGCAGCAATTTTGGCGTAAACGTTGCACCATCAGATATATACAGGCTGGCGAAGAAAATACTAAAATTTTCCAACGTATGGCTACTGAAAGACATAGACAGAATTCCATTGCCTCTCTATCCCTTCCATATGGTTCTCTTATTGATGATCATGAAGCTAAGGCTGAAGTTCTATTCCAAGCATTCAAAGCAAGACTTGGTGTATCTGTCAACCATGAAATGAAATTCAATTTGGATAGTCTTGTCCAATCTGTGAGCAATCTTGATGGTCTATCTGCACCATTCACCAAAAAAGATATTGATGACGTGGTAGCTAAAATGCCCATTGACAGGGCTCTGGGACTAGATGGATTCAATGGCTGTTGCTTAAAAACGTGTTGGGATCTAATTGCACCTGATTTTTATAACCTTTGCAATAGTTTCTAGGAGGGCTCTATCTCTCTGGATTGTTTGAATACCTCATTGATCACCCTTATTCCAAAGAAGTTGAACCCCACTTTCGTAAATGATTACCACCCCATATCCCTGTTGAACTGTTTCCTGAAACTTATTACAAAACTTCTCTTTGACCGTGTGTAGAAAGTTATCATGTCTTTGTTACATACAAACCAATACGTGTTTATTAAAGGGTGAACAATTAACGACTGTCTTGCATGGGCCATTGAGTACATTTTTCAGTGTGAGAAATCTGGTAATGAAATGATCATTCTCAAGTTAGATTTTGAAAAAGTGTTTGACTTGATTGAACATGATGTCATCCTACTGATGTTGGAAAAGTCGGGATTTGATTTGAAATGGAGGCATTGGATAAACTCTATGCTTAATTTTGGCCATTCTTCGGTGCTCTTAAATGGTACCCCTGGAAAGAGTTTTCATTGCAAGTGTGGTGTGCATCAAGGCGACCATCTGTCGCTGCTTTTATTCACACTGGCTGTGGATTTGCTGGAGTACATAATTAATAATGAATACGCTGAAGGAAGATTGCAGCTTCCGATCGCTCGATCTGGTACGTATCCTATTGTGCAATACGCGGACGATACTATCTTAATTATGCCAGCTTGTTCAATTCAACTTGCAAACCTTAAATGCGTTCTGAATGATTTTGCCATGTCAACTGGGCTGAGGATCAACTTCCAAAAGTCAAATCTCATTCCTATCAATATTTCTACTGAAAAGGCTTCAGATCTATCTAATGTCTTCAGTTGTACAGTGGGCGCTCTTTCGTTTACTTACCTTGGATTATCACTCGGTACTACTAAACCCAGCATGACCGAGTTGATGCCCTGAATTGACCGGGTAGAGCATTGCATCTCAAGTACCACGGCTCTCATGTGTCATCATCAGAAAATCACACTGATAAGTTCACCGGTATCCTCCATGATCACATTTGCGTCTTGCACTCTGGAGCTGCTAGTCAAATTCCTTGATACTTTTGACAAAATATGGATAAGATGTCTATGGGAAAAGAAATTTGAACATGGTGAGTCTTGTAACTCTTTAGTTGCTTGGAAAAGAGTGTGCTTCCCCAAAGATAAGGGAGGTCTCGGAGTGATTAACATTAAAGTTCATAACCAAGCACTCCTCCTGAAGTTCTTGGATAAATTTTAGAACCATGCAGATCTCCAATGGGTTAAATTACTTTGGGAGTCGTACTATACTGGTACTGTACCTCATGCTGTTCCTAAGTGTGGTTCATTTTGGTGGCGGTCTATAGTAAAACTTATGCCTATCTACAGAGGAGTTGCCAAATGTGAGGTACAGAATGGCTTGCATGTATCCATGTGGCATGATAATTGGAATGGTCCAGTCCTCTCTGAAAGTTTTTCCTGCTTGTATTCATATACCAAGACCGAAGATATCTCGTTCGTGCGTACTATAAGACTAATGATTTCAGTCTGATATTCCAATTGCCGTTGTCTCCCGAGGCCCTCGATGAGCTACACTCTATAGACAGTCTAAAACCGCCACAAATTCTTGAGACAGAAAGTATTGATCAATGGTCATATCCATGGGGACTTGTTTACTCGGCAAAAAAATCCTACACTCACTGTCATAGACAAATCACCTGTCAGGAGCCTTTCAAATGGATATGGAAATCAAAGCTCCAAATGAAATTAAAGGTATTCATGTGGTTTCTTTTAGCTGATAGACTGAACACAAGGAACATGCTGAAAGGAAGACATTGTCATGTTGGGGATACTGAATCATGCGTCCTATGCACTGCTCATGAGGAAGAGACCATTGATCACTTGATCTTTACTTGCCCTTTTAGTCAAACTCGCTAGTCCAAGATTGGTATCTCATACAACTCTAGCATCTCAAGGATTGAGGCCAAAATCAGGGCAAAGGAAATTTATTCTGGTAGACTTTTCTTTGAGATCTTCACCATTAGTGCATGGAATATTTGGAAGGAGAGAAATAACTCCATCTTCAATCAAATTACTCCTTCATATAGAGCTTGGCTTGAGAGGACTAAGGCTGACCTTACCTGGCTTAGATACAGAGTGTCCCCTAATCTCAGTGATTATATCACTTCTTTTGTAAATTCACTTTAGACTTTGATTGTTTGTTTTCCTTTTAGGGGACTTCCCTCCCAACCATGTAATTACCTATTATATTTTAATATAGCATAGTAGGAGCCTCTCCTACTATTTTTAGTCAAAAAAATCAAATATGTGTCCTTGGGTGCATGCTTAGGTCCCATGCAAGAAACGGGAATGAATTTCAAACACCAGGGTACTGTTGATTGCCGACAAAACGTTGAGACACTACTGTAGGATGCTGCTAACGCGACACTACAATCAGAGACCCTTTGACAAAACTATGTGCCATGCAATAATCGCAAACGATGGTGTAAAAAGACCATCAAAAAGGTGCAGAACATTTGCGATGACAGATGCATCAAACACGGTTCAGATTTTAGTTGCGTGTGCGATGTAGGGCATACAGTTCAGTTCAATTAACTGTTTGCAATGAGGAGGAACAAAAGAAACGGGCAGCCAGATGAAGGTGTGTGCGATGTACAACATACGTTTCACTTGGATTAACTGTTTATGATTAGGTAACACAAAAGAAACGGTCAGCCAGATCAAGGTGTGTGCGATATACGGCATGTGGTTCACTTGGATGAACTGTTTGTGTTGAGACAAGAGAATAGAAATGGCCGCACATAACTGCATCGCGTGGCAACGCGCGCAGCACAACTGCATGCATATGGGGCCCCGGCGTGATCGTGCGCACGCCCAACCGCTAGCAGAGCGCGCCCAAATTCAGACATTGCATCGGGATGCCCATGTATCGATTAGACAAAACATCCAATTACGTTATATAACAAATTCAATAAATATTGCAAGGTTCAAATTCAAATATTACAACGCCCAAATTCAAACATTGCAAACATCACCTTTTCTGAAAAGGGATCAGCCGCTGACAAGTCATGTATGGGTTTGACACAATGACTTCCAATTGCTTTGCCATATGCTCTTCCAATACGATGTTTAGCTTTTTTGGAGCCTCTTCCATTCTGCAGTATCCGCCGGCTCTGATCAACATACCATTCAACTTTCCTAATTAAATACGTGTTCAACCTCAGTACCCTCAACACCTTTGCTCTAGCAAGAAAGAACCTAGTGAATGTAATCTCCAGTAAGGTCCCTTGGTAGGAGTTCAAAGTAATATTTGAGAGATGCAGATCCAGGCATTCGATGTGATTGTCATTATAAACATTATCCACCTCCGGGCCTATTATTATCTGCAAAAGAAGAGAACGTGTTAGTGCCTACATGCAATTTTGAACACTGGTACACGCCCATTTGGTTTACAGGATTTGTAAAATGCACCAACGTGCCATCTTCGATCTAACATGATTAACATGGGCATTTGATTACAATCTAGAAACATGTAGCCTTCTTCACAAGAGGTTGGATTGGATGAAAAATTCCCTAAGAAAACTAGTACAGATGAATCCGAAGGAGAATTGCTTATGGATTGTAACCATATGAATCAAGCAACTAATATGGGGTGGGGGTGTATGTCCTGAAATCCTCCAAAATTCCTTCAGAAATCGTAGTACATTGTCATTTTAAACTTGGGAAAAGGTGCAAAGAATTGAACTCCCTTATGGTAACATTTAACAGGAAAGGAACATCACCTCGATGTACAACTTCTTCAGGCACGGAAAGCATCTCAGGCAACTGACAACTTGGTCCAGTTCTAGTGCCAAGACCTTCACTGTGCCCAGAATCTGGGTGAAGCTTTGCTGGATGACAGACGAACATACATCCTCAAAACTAGGAATAATGTTGATATCAGGAAGGAGAGGTATAAGGCGACTGTTGTACCTAAAAGTAGTAGTATTTGACAGACGAGTAGCCCACCACTATCAATTTCGGCACATGAATGACATTGATTCTTGTTGGACCTTCTTGATCAACTACAAGTAATCTCTGAAGTGAAGGTGTGTCCTCAGTGACCATATTGTGGTCCGCCTTTTGTGATCTCTCGTTGCAGCACCAGAAACACACATAAATAGTCCAGAGAGTCCTGGAGGTGATGTCCAAGGTACTCGACCAATTCATCGCCTGAAGACGAAGGAACTCGAGTGCAGTATAGCCGTGGAGCAGGCTCTCCATGTCATCCTTTGGGATGCAGACGGTGACGAGCTCGAGGTGCTTTAGTCGTGGTAGAAAAAAAAATGAGCACGTCATTTTGGGGGGGATGGCAGTTCATGAATTTGGCGAGGCGTGGCGTGGGCGCGAAGCGGAGTGCGGACATTGGCAGCAAGCGCATATGCCCATCACTAAAACTGAGCTTCTCGAGCTGATCTATGGTGGGGGATCGGAACCACTCGTCATGCTTGGTTCGGTCCTTGCCATTGGAACTGAACTTGCCCGTGATAAGGCCTTTGATTGGGCCATGGTGACTGCCGAGAATCTGGGAGAACACATCCATGCTTTTGCGATAGCCATGGCAGAGCTTGTGGGCATCGAGGAGGTTGACAGGGGTGAGGAGCCATAGGGGGCGCCACCGTCGGGAAAGGGCGGCTGTCCTCGCCTGATATTTTATCGGGAGGAGGGATATGATGACTCTCAACATATCATCGGGGAGGTTGTTGATGAAGTCTAGGCCTGCTGGAGTCGCTTGCGGTTCTTTCTCGACCCGCCTCCGCTTGTTGGTAGCCTCGTTCTCCACCTCGTTGGCGGCGATGGAAACCTCTGTCTCCATATTCATGCCATGCTCCGGTGCTTCAGCAGCCCCGGCGTCGCCACTCCCTCTGATGGGACGCTTCTGCGGCATCCTCATACACTGACGACTTTGAGGACTGAGAGTGGTGTCGAGGATGCGGGCGGAGAGAGAGGATTGTGTGTGTGGCAAGGATGGGGGTGCAGCCCCTCGACCGCGCAATTAATACATACCAGTGGGAGTGAGGCGGGCGGCGGTCCAAGGCTGTCTCGCTTCCCGATGAGAACGACTGCTTAATCTATGAATGAAATCTATGCTTAAGTACTGAATTTTAGTTGCAAAAATTAGATAGTGCTAGTGATTTTTAGCTGCATATTTGACAAACCGCAGTGTCTCTTCGCTTAGCACCAAAGTCTGGCTTTAATTTGCATACCGTAATCTAAACCATTTGCATTGAAGAGATGCACAGATCCTGCATTGAACAGCTTGCATGCTTCCCGGTGAGCCTACACACCAGACTGTGCTTGCACGCCTCCCGTTCAGTCAAGCAACTGTCTGCACGGCACCTCCAATAGCCATTAAAACCAAGACACTTGGCATCATGTGAATGGTTAACAGAACGCACACGGTTTGAATTATACAAATGTTTGAGATATTAAAGTGGCATCTATTTTTTCAAAATGCCTTTGTTGGCAGTTATTCGAGTGCGCCTTCTCTCAAAATGGACATGAAAAATACCACATCATGTCGGGTGCCATTCCATGATAGCATGCCAAGTTTCATGAATTTCAGACAAGTTTGGATTTACTAGAATTTAAAAACAAAGTATCTCAACGTTTGCCAGCAATCAACGGTGCCCTGGTGTTTGAAATTCATTCCCATTTCTTGCATGAGACCTAAGCATGCACCCAAGGACACAAATTTGTTTTTCAACCTATTTATATGCTCTGGAGTATGTGCATGTATTTCAAATTTGAATTATGCACATAAAATGCCAAGAAAACCCAGTTAATGTATAAAAATGTCCAAACGAACCCCGAAAAATTTAAAAACTTAACACAACACTCCTGTTGTTCTATGTTGACAATAGAAAATTCTGGAAAGCAATAAGTGTCAACGGATATCGTTTCGTTCCCAAAGGTGGCACTTTCCCTACAAAAACCATCTGGCTTGTTGTGAGAAGCTTATACCCAAACCAGCCCCAAATGGGACAAATTTTTTACCACGGCATGTCGGGTGCCGCTCCATGATACCATGCCAAGTTTCATGAATTTCAGATGAGTTTTGGATTTACTAGAATTTAAAAACTAGGTATCTCAATGTTTTGCCGGCAATCAACAGTGCCCTGGTGTTTGAAATTCATTTCCCATTTGTTGCATGGGACCTAAGCATGCACCCAAGGACACATATTTGATTTTCAACCATTTTATATGCACTGGAGCATGCACATGCATTTCAAATTTGAATTATGAACATAAAATGCATAGAAAACCCAGTTAATGTACAAAAATGTCGAAACGAACCCCGAAAAATTCCAAAACTTAACACAACACTCCTCTTGTTCTCTGTTGACACTAGACAATTTTGGAAAGCAATAAGAGGCAATGGATATCGTTTCGTCCCCAAAGGTGGCACGTTCCCTACCGAAACCATCAGGCTTGTTGTGAGAAGCTATGGTTTGTAAGAAGCTTATACCCAAACCTGCCCCAAACAGGACAAATTTTTTACCAAGGCATGTCAGGGGCCGCTCCATGATACCATGCCAAGTTTCAGGAATTTCAGATGAGTTTTGGATTTACTAGAATTTAAAAACCAGGTATCTCAATGTTTTGCCGGCAATCAACAGTGCCCTAGTGTTTCAAATTCATTCTCATTTCTTGCATGGGACCTAAGCATGCACCCAAGGATACAGATTTGATTTTTCAACCATTTTATATGCACTAGAGCATGTGCATGTATTTCAAATTTGAATTATGCACATGAAATGCCTAGAAAACCCAATTAATTTATAAAAATGTCCAAACGAACCCCCCAAAATCCCAAGACTTAACACAACACTCATGTTGTTCTATGTTGACACTAGAAAATTTTGGAAAGCAATAAGAGGCAACAGATATCTTTTCATCCCCAAAGGTGACACGTTCCCTAGCGAAACCATCAGGCTTGTTGTGAGAAGCTCTCGTTTGTGAGAAGCTTATACCCAAACCTGCCCCAAATGGGACAAATTTTTTACCACGGCATGTCGGGTGCCGCTCATGATACCATGCCAAGTTTCATGAATTTCAGACGAGTTTTGGATTTACTAGAATTAAAAAACAAGGTATCTCAACGTTTTGCCGGCAATCAATACTGCTCTGGTGTTTGAAATTCATTCCCATTTCTTGCATGGGACCTAAGCATGCACCCAAGGACATGGATTTGATTTTCAACCATTTTATATGCACTGCAGCATGTGCATGTATTTCAAATTTGAATTATGCACATAAAATGCATAGAAAACCTAGTTAATGTATAAAAATGTCCAAACGAACCCCGAAAATTCCAAAACTTAACACAACACTCTTGTTGTTCTATGTTAACACTAGAAATTTTTTGAAAGCACTATGAGGCAATGGATATCGTTACGTCCCCAAAGGTGGCACGTTCCCTACCAAAATCATCAGGCTTGTTATGAGAAGCTCATACCCAAACCTGCCCCAAATGGGAATTTTTTTACCACGGCATGTCGGGTGCCGCTCCATGATATCATGCCAAGTTTCATGAGTTTCTGATGAGTTTTGGATTTACTAGAATTTAAAAACCAGGTATCTCAACATTTTCCCGGCAATCAAGAGTGCCCTAGTGGTTGAAATTCATTCCCATTTCTTGCATGGGACCTAAGCATGCACCCAAGGACACATATTTGATTTTTCAACCATTTTATATGCACTGGAGCATGTGCATGTATTTCAAATGTGAATTATGCACAGAAAATGCCTAGAAAACCGAGTTAATGTATAAAAATGTCCAAACAAACCCAGAAAAATTCCAAAACTTAACACAACACTCCTGTTGTTCTATGTTGACACTAGAAATTTTTTGAAAGCACTAAGAGGCAACTGATATCGTTTTGTCCCCAAAGGTGGCACGTTCCCTACCGAAACTATCAGGTTTGTTGTGAGAACCTCTGGTTTGTGAGAAGCTTATACCCAAACCTGCCCCAAAATGGACAAAAATTTAACCACGGCATGTTGATGCCGCTCCATGTTACAATGCCAAGTTTCATGAATTTCAGACGAGTTTTGGATTTACTAGAATCTAAAACCAGGTATCTCAATGTTTTCCCGGCAACCAACAACGTCGTGGTGTTTGAAATTCATTCCCATTTCTTGCATGGGACCTAAGCATGCACCCAAGGACACATATTTGACGTTTCAACCAATTTATATGCACCGGAGCATGTGCATGTAGTTTAATTTTGAATTGTGCACCTTAAATGACTAGAATACCAGTTTAATGTATAAAATGTCCAAACGAGCCCTGAATAATTCCAATTCTTTTACGACACACATATAGTTGCATGTTCACTGCAGATAAAAGGTCTAGCAATTCAAACACCGTCCATTGCCGCTGTGACCCCATTATGTAATTCAAATCAAGATGAAAAATCAAGTAGATCCCACACAGTTTAGTATCACCAACCGTGTGAGATGCAACACAAAATATCCTGGAGCACCGTTGGTGTATAGTACGCCTATGGCTTACATGAGAAGGTGCGTCGGCTATAGTCCATAGCCGGCGTTTCAAGCACACTAGCTCGCTCCCCAAATACTCCCGCCTCTGCATCCCTCACAATCTAAAAAAATATTACTACCTCATAATCTCGAAAATATCTACTGCCTGGAAGGTTTTAATGCTTGATAGCACACGATTAGTATGTGTGGACCGTGTGTGATGTCTGTTACTCCCGCTCTGCTTCAGTCTATTGATTCAAATTTTCAGTAGCCTCGGCATTTTACTCCCGCCTCTGCATCCCTCGCAATCTCAAAAATATCTGCTCACCCTTGATCCAAATTTTCAATAGCCCCGCCTTGTTACTCCTGCCTAGTAAAATTTTCATTTGCCGCAGTATTTCCTCAAACACCACCTTGACCCTCCCACTCCACACACACCACACACTCCCCAAAACCTCCGCTCACACAAACACACACCACCCTCAAAACCATTGGTAGGTCGCCACCATCGCCGGCGACTCCATCCTCAACCTCTGCCTGTGTGCCGGGGAGCTCGAGGAGGCAATGGCCAAAAAGAGGTTTATCGCGGCCTTTTTGCCCGACGCCCGCAAGGTGGCCGCCGAGGTGTCCCGTCGCCCTCCGCGGGTTCGATCCGCCGTCGCCAGTCCCCCGATCTGCCCGCCGCTATGCCCCTTCACCGGTTCGAGGACTTCCCCGTCCTCCCTTGGACCCGGCAGCCGACGAGGTCCTACCTCGGGGTCCGGCAGCGACGGTGGGGGACGTGGGTCACCGAGATTACAGATCGGGAGACCCACACCCGCCGGTGGCTCGACAGCTTCCACACAGCCGAGCTCGCGGTCATGGAGTACGACCGCTGGCAGGTCCACTACCACGACGCGGTGGCTAGGCTCAATTTCCCTTTCGGCACACGTTCGGTCGACCTCGTTCCGCCGGAGCCAGGAGTGGTGAGCTGGCTATCGTGCGAGAGGACCGCGATGCGTGGGAGCGCCTCAAGGCCGAGGCCGCTGATGAGGCCTACATGCAAGAGCTCTGCCGGCAACACCCAGAGCTCGTGGAGGTGGAGCGAGCGATCTTTGTCGACGTGGAGGCTGGCGAGGTTATCATTCTCTCCTCCGATGACGAGGTCGAAGGCAGCGAGGACGGCGTCGCGGAGGGCGGCGAGGTTATCGCGCTCTCGTCCGATGACGAGGTCGATGGCGGCGTCGATGGCGGCACGGAGGGAGTCGAGGTGGGCCCCGAGGACGAGGAGATCAACATCGACGAGTGGAGGAGTGCCTTCCCCAACGACCTCGACGACGGCACCGGCCCGGACCCGGGTCATGGCACACCGTACATGACAAGGAAGGATTGGCTCGACCTCTACTTCGACTGAAAGTAATTTAGCTTAGTTTAAATTTATGTTTTATGTTCGGTTATGTAAAACTATCTATGTTTATGTTTAAATGCATGCTACTTTTTGTTGAACCTGGTTTGGACTTGATCAAATTGAAGCTTACAATGTTAAGTTTAGGGGATCACCTAGAAAAGGCCAAAAATTGCTGGAGTATATATATAATATATATATATATATATATATATATATATATATATATATATATATATATATATCCACTAAGGGTTTTAGTGCTTTAACTTTTAAAGGATCAGCTAGAGATGGCCTTATGACTTGTTATTTCAGTTCTTCACAATGTGATGCTCTATATGTGCAACTATTTGTCGTGCAGTTCAATTTCATCAATAACATTTTCAACAATACCACTATGAATTACGATATATGGTTGTTTGTTAAGGATGTTGCAGTTAACATGCCTTTTCGTTTTTTTAACAATAACTAGTGTACTTTAGACCTGCACAATACCAGTTTGAATGACTATTTTCTTGTTTTTAAGTGTTATGCCTGATGTAGTTAACACACATTTCCACTTCTTGTTTTGCTTAACTAGCATGCTTAAGCCTGCACACTGAACCTATCATTTGTAGATTATGTTGTCTACCATGGATATATTTGGTTGATGTTTAGCCTGTTGTGCTTAACATGCCTTTATATGTACTCACACAGGACAATATTGAGAACAGTGTTGTTTTCCATCGAGGTTAGTTTCATCGAGTTGCTTATATGTACTCACTGTTCAGGATATCGGTAGCTAGTACCATATAGCCTGGGGCTGATAAGGGATTAATCGTCGAATCAGACATTTCATTGAATATATATCTAACCCATTTATGAGTAGGTTAACTAGGGCCATATTTAATACTCCCTCTGTTTTTATTTAGTCTGCATATTAGGTTTGACCGAAGTCAAACTTTGTAAAGTTTGACCAAGTTTATAGAAAAATATATAAACATTTGCCATAACAAATCTATATGATGTGAAAGTACATTCAATAATGAATCTAGTGGTATTGATTTTTTATTGTATATATTAATATTTTTGTTTATAAACTTAGTCAAAACTTACAAAGCTTGACTTTGACCAAAGCTAATATGCGGACTAAATAAAAACGGAGGGAGTATATCTAAGGCTACATAGCAACATGCATTGTACTGAATGACTAAATATGCAATCCCATGCTACATAGCAACAAGGAAGAGTGTTCCCTTAATGTTCTGATGATGTCTAGATATACATGTAATAAAATATTATATAATGGGATGGAGGGAGTGTTGTACTACATCATTTTTCAATTGTTGTTTAGCTTCTAATATTAACTTGGTGCTTTCAGGTACAGATATCATTGCCAAAGATCCACACATCGGCCCTTTCTGTGTATGGGGCAATGAGATATTCATAAACCAGCATCAAGTGAAGAAACTGATAAAGATTGTTATTAAAATGGGTCAAAAGACGTCAATCGAACTATTTGTATACACTTTATGCAAGACAACAGTGAACTATAGGATGGTAAGTAAGAACCATGTAGCCTTCTTTTTACTGCCCGTAAATGAGTTGTGTTAGATGACGATGTTTGAATCTTTTTTCTTTTGCTGTGGATTCTGAAGCGGTTTACTTAAGATTACCTCTCAAACTACATGATTGGCGGCTAGCCATCACAAGGGGTTGGACTAGAGTCTCGCATGCCTTCTGCATCCAAGAGAGCACAATAGGGCCATTCGGCTTCACCTTGTCCAGCAACCGGAATGTATTTCGCCTCTTTCTTTACCATCTGTAATAGTAAAAGTATAGAACCCTGGTTCATCATTCTTTATTTGGTGCTTATGTAATTCTTAAACTTATGTACATGTGAATCGAATAATGCATTGGTTGTTTGAACCTGATGGATATGAATAAAGCTATAGCCTACTTTCAAGTTTAAATTAGGTACAATTTTAAATAGCAGCAATTAAATGAGGGCAGAATTACCGTGTGCAGGTCATTACGGCGCACACGGTTAATAAACCACAGCATGTGTGATATAAATCATAATCTGACACGGTTCACGAAGAGGAAATGTGTGTAACAATGCACACATTTGCCGTTTGCAAAGCGTGTGTGATGTCAGACACTATCACATACGATGCAGGAAAACTAAATGTGTGTGATTGTCTACCTATTGTACACGGTTTACAATCATGAATTGTTTGTGATATGCCAGGCATCCTAAAAATGGAGCCAGTTAGGTACGTGCTTGGAAAACTCTCGTGCCTAGAATCTGCCTGGTTTTCGGTAAAACCACAAAACTCCGACTGTGATGGCAATGCGAGCACAAACGAGTAGCAAGGATGAAGCATTTGGGATATTCGAGATATCGAAAATGGTTATATAGTGACAACTGTATGCATCAGGGCTCCCTATCCCTGACGGTTTCTGGGTCGTGTGGGAAGGAACCCCCTCTTGCTCACACTCACTTGGCAACCGTTCCAAATGCCGTCGTGGAAAGGTGTTAAAACCGTTTGTATAGCACCGACGCGTACCAGTGAGATACTTTGTTTTTAAATTCTAGTAAATCCAAAACTCGTCCGAAATTCATGAAACTTGGCATGCTATCATGGAATGGCACCCGACATGTTGTGGTATTTTTCGTGTCAATTTTGAGAGAAGGCGCACTCGAATAACAACCAACAAAGGCATTTGAAACAAATAGCTGCCACTGTAACATCTCAACCGTTTTGTATAATTTAAATCATGTGCGTTCTGTTAACCATTCACGTGACGCCATGCCTCACTCGTTTAATGGCTAGGAGGTGCCGTGCGAACATGTGCTTGAATAAATGGGAGGCATGCGAGCTGTACTCTAATGCGCAGGCTCACCGGGAAGCGTGCGACCTATACGCTGCGCGGGCTCACTGGAAAGCGAGCCCTTTGACTTCCATGGCCGCCCGCCTTGCTCGCATCCTCTCAATTAATGGCGCCCAAGCAGTAGTTTAATATGGTTTTTAAATATAAAACACCCATCGCAAACATTTTAGTTAGAACACCCGTATGCAAACTGACAGCTTCCCCACGAAGCCTAGCGAAAATGTGCCGAGCAGGATTTTTGCAGCTCTTGATCGCAAACGTTTTAGATAGACCACCCGTATGTAAACCGACAACTTCCCCACTAAGCCAATGGAAAAAGTGCCGAGCAGGATTTGTGCAGCTCTTCATCGCAAACGTTTTAGATAGAACACCTGCATGCAAAGTGAGAGCTATGGTCTTCCGCGGTAAGGCATGGGAAAATTCACCGCACATGATTTGTGCATCTCTTAAACGCAAACGCTTCAGATTGAATAAGGTACGCAAAGCGAGACTTCGGCGCTAAGCCAAGAGAAAATGTGGCAAGCAGGATTTGTACCCCCCTTCAACGCAAACGAGTTTTTCGGATGACCCGTGTGCAACCACGTACAGACAATTTGGTGATTTGCATCTGTCATATTGGGTATATTGCCATTTGTCAAACTACAAAGATTGACATTTGTTGATCTAGTAACATTGCCATTTGTCAATCCTCGTAACACTGTGATTTGTCAAAATATGCAGCTAAAAATCACTAGCACAATCTAATTTTTGCAACTAAAATTAAGTAATTAAACATAGATTTCATTCGTAGATTAAACATTCATTCTTAATTTATACAAATAGTTCAACTTGACAGCTGAACCGACCAAAATTTTCCCCAATTTCTGCCAACCACGTAGTGAAATAGCTAGTTCAACTATATATACTAGCTAATTTTAAGTACGTTGTACAGGTCCACCACATCTATAGTCAGATGAACTGAACAAAATAGCCCCTAAATACTACTACTACAGAGGGGCTTTGTACTACTTTCGGCAGCCTCTCCTCTGCCGAGTGCGCTCAGGAAGAGGAAGAGGAGGAGGAGCCTACCGACGAGCTAAACAACTGCAATACGGTGTCTGCTGCTGCTGCACCTTCAGCGACGCTCACCTCGAACGCCCTCTGCCGCTCCAGAGGCCCCCTCTCGAAGTGGTTGGACTGCTCGTAGATCTCCTGATTCCTCGCCTCTGCGTCAGCATCTGCTGCGGCCATGGCTGCGGTAAGGCTCTTTGCGTGCTCGACGAGGCGCTCCTCCTCCTCCCGCAACAACTCGATGTAGCATGCAAGGTCTCTGACGCACATGTGGGCCTCCATCTCCACCTCCCTCCTTCGGGCGGAGATGGTGGAGCGGGTGATGATCCCAGCGGTCGATGATGGGGTGGCGGCCACGGTGGCTGATGATGGGGTGGCGGCCACGACCACCACCTCCCGCCTTCGGGCCACGGTGGCGGAGCGGGTGATGGCCACAGTGGCCGGAAGTGGGGTGGCGGCCAGGATGACCACCTCCCGCCTTCGGGCAGCGGCGTTGGATTACTACTTCTTGAGCTTGCGTTGGTTTTCCCCTTGAAGAGGAAAGGGTGATGCAACAAAGTAGAGTAAGTATTTCCCTCAGTTTTCAGAACCAAGGTATGAATCCAGTAGGAGATAACGCACAAGTCACTGAATACCTGCACAAACAAACAACAACTTGCACCCAACGCGATAAAGGGGTTGTCAATCCCTTCACGGTTACTTGCAAAAGTGAGATCTGATAGAGATAGATCAACGATAAAGTAACTATTTTTGGTATTTTTGGTTTATAGATCGTAAAGTAAAAGATTCCAAAAAGAGCAAAACAGAAACTAATATTGTAGATCGGAAACTTAAATGATGGAAAATAGAACTTGTATGATGGAAAATAGACCCGGGGGCATAGGTTTCACTAGAGGCTTCTCTCAAGATAGAAAATAATACGGTGGGTGAACAAATTACTGCTGAGCAATTGATAGAAAAGCGCAAAGTTTTGACGATATCTAAGGCAATGATCATGAATATAGGAATCACGTCCGTGTCAAGTAGACCGAAACGATTCTGCATCTACTACTATTACTCCACACATCGACCGCTATCCAAGATGCATCTAGAGTATTAAGTTCATAAAAAACGGAGTAATGCATGAAGCAAGATGACATGATGTAGAGGAATTAACTCAAGCAATATGATGAAAACCCCATCTTTTTATCCTCTATGGCAACAATACAATACGTGCCTTGCCGCCCCTACTGTCGCTAGGAAAGGACACCGCAAGATTGAACCCAAAGCTAAGCACTTCTCCCATTGCAAGAAAAACCAATCTAGTTGGCCAAACCAAACCAATTATTCGAAGAGAATTACAAAGATATCAAATCATGCATAAAAGAATTCAGAGAAGATTCAAATAATATTCATAGATAAGCTGATCATAAATCCACAATTCATCAGATCACGACAAACACACCGCAAAAGAGTATCACTTCGAATAGATCTCCAAGAACATCGAGGAGAACATGGTATTGAGAATCAAAGAATGAGAGAAGAAGCCATCTAGCTACTAGCTATGGACCCGTAGGTGTGAGGTAAACTACTCACGCTTCATCGGAAGGGCAATGGAGTTGATGTAGAATCCCTCCATGATCGAATCCCCCTTCGACAGGACACCGAAAAGGCCCCTAGATGGGATCTCATGGGTATAGAAGGTTGCGACGGTGGAAATATGTTTTCGTGGCTCTCCTGGTTGGTTTGGGGATATATGGGAATATATAGGCGAAGAAACTAGGTCAGGAGGTGCACCAGGGGCCCACAAGGGTGGGGGCGCGCTCTACCCCGTGGCGCGCCCTCCATCCTTGTGGCCGCCTCGTGGCTCCTCCGAATTCATCTCCAAGTCTTCTGGTCCAAGAAAAATCATCGCGAAGGTTTTATTCCGTTTGGACTTCGTTTGGTATTCCTTTTCTGTGAAACTCTAAAACAAGGAAAAAACAGGAACTGGCATTGGGCTCTAGGTTAATAGGTTAGTCCCAAAAATAATATAAAATAGCATATGAATGCATATAAAACATCCAAAATAGATAATATAATAGCATGGAAAAATAAAAAATTATAGATACGTTGGAGACGTATCACGGAGCGGGCGATGGCCCTATCTTTTGATGGTGGTGTGGCGGCAACGGCGGCCGGCAACAGCTGCCGATGGGAAGCGGTGTCGGAGCGTGTGGTGGGTGTTCCACGCACACCCAAAAGGGACGCCACGCACACTACACTACGCCGGGGACTGCACCGCCGCCGCGGTGTAGCCTCCCAGCTAGAGCTGTCCTCTGATGACGGCGGAGTGGTTGAGCAAGGATGACAGACCGATGCCATTGGCGATTGTGGTAGAAGGAGACGAGATAAGGTACATGGAGGAAGGGGAAAATGCGACGCATGACTCGCCGGCCGTGAGGGTTTATATAGTAGGCTGGTAAGCATTGGGATTTTGGGGGATTTCACCGAGTCGGGCGGGAAGCTTGCGCGAGAACCTGCGCGGTTGCACGGGAATGGGCTCACCAGCGTTTGGCCAAAAGAATGCCCCCGTGCGCTGCTCAAGCTTGTGCTCGAAGCCGTCTGCAGCAGCGGGGTGACAAGACGTGCGAGAGGAGGATTAAAGGACACGTACACATAAAGTTAATAAAAAACTTTTGCGATTTAATTACCTACTATACCCCGTCCTGGTTTATAAGTAGGATTTAACTAATAAAATCCGAATACATGTCGCCAAAGATTATATCATTGGATTCGTATTTGAACATAGTTTCCAATTATATAATTTTTGTAACATGCATTAACATTTTATTGGTTAAATTTAAGGTTATATACCAGCAAGCGTTTGCCCACAAGACACATGGATTATTCCATCACAAACAGCTTGGATGGATCAACTATATGCCACGTATTGCACATGCAACTCTAATCTGATTCGTGCTTGATGTCTCCGACATCGCTCGCACAGTCCATCTTATTTGCCACGTATCACTGTGCCGACCTCTACTCGCGTCCCTCGGCAAGCTCTGCTCGCCGTTGGGCGCCGCGGCATGCTCTGCTCACGTCAGTCGGCGCGCTCGGCTTGTGGACAGCTTTTCCTTGCATGTTCAACTGCTATATGCATATATATGGTTGCTTGCCATTGAGGCGACCGCCGAGCGCTCTGCTCGCGTCCCTCCACACACGCTCTGCCAGCCTATGGGCCTGCGCACAATCACGTCGGGGGCCCATATGCATGCGGTTGCATCGCGCGCGTCGCCACACAATGCAGTTACGTGTGGCACGATGGAGTTACGCACTGCAAATTAGAACTGCCATCCGGGCGTGCCAATATTCTAGGCCGTCTGGCTTCCCCTTTAATTCCCGCCGCCATTATAACCTTAGTCTCTTCAACCTTTCGATCACGCCCCATAGCAGCACACCCATGTCGACACATAGAGAGGGGATGTCTAGCGGCGCTCCAATGGAGTTCGACAAGCATAAAGTGGAGACCCACGCGAGGGAGACGGATCTCTCGGTGGTGTACACCATCGACCCGGACGTGGTGGATGATGTCGCTTGAAGCTACGTCGGTATTTCCCCAAAGAGGAAGGGATGATGTAGCACATCAGCGGTAGGTATTTCCCTCAGATATGAAACCAAGGTTATCAAACAAGTAGGAGAACCAAGCAACACAACGTAAACAGCACCTGCACACAAATAACAACTACTCACAACCCGACGTGTAGAAGGGTTGTCAATCCCTTTCAGGTAGCGGCGCCCTAAGATGGGCAAACAGACGTGAGAGAGTTGTAAATATTGATAGATCGAACGCCAAATAAAATAAATTGCAGCAAGGTATTTTTGTATTTTTGGTTTAGTAGATCTGAAAATAAAAGGCAAATAAAATAGATCACGAAGGCAAATAATATGAGAAAGAGACCCGAGGTCCGTAGGTTTCACTAGTGGCTTCTACCGAGAAAAATAGCAACAAGTGGGTAAATAAATTACTGTTGGGCAATTGATAGAACTTCCAATACTCGACGATGTCCAGGCAATGATCATTATATAGGCATGACGTCTAAGATTAGTAGACCGACTCCTGCCTGCATCTACTACTATTAGTCCACACATGAACCGCTATCCAGCATGCATCTAGTGTATTAAGTTCATGGAGAAATGGAGTAATGCAATAAGAACGATGACATGATTTAGACAAGATCTATCTATGTAGAGATAGAACCCACTACAAAGCACCTCTTCCCGTTGCAAGATAAATAGATCAAGTTGGCCAAACAAAACCTAAATATCAGAGAAGAAATACGAGGCTATAAGCAATCATGCATAAAAGAGACCAAAGAAACTCAAATACTTTCTTGGATATAAAAAGATAGATCTGATCATAAACTCAAAGTTCATCCGATCCCAACAAACACACTGCAAAAAGAGTTACATCATATGGATCTCCAAGAGACCATTGTATTGAGAATCAAACTAGAGAGAGGAAGACATCCAGCTACTAACTACGAACCCGAAGGTCTACAAGGAACTACTCATGCATCATCGGAGAGGCACCAATGGAGGTGGTGAACCCCATCCATGATGGTGTCTAGATTGGATCTGGTGGTTCTGGACTCTGCAGTGGCTGGAATTGATTTTCGTCGACTCCCCTGGGGTTTCTAGAATATTGGGGTATTTATAGAGCAAAGAGGCTGTCCGGGGGGCACCCGAGGTGGGCACAACCCACCAGGGCACGCTTGGGCCTCCTGGAGCGCCCTGGTGGGTTGTGCTCTCCCCGGGGCACCCCCTGGCGCAACCTTGGCCCATTAGGTGTCTTCTGGTCCATCAAAAATCTCCGTAATGTTTCGTGGCATTTGGACTCCGTTTGGTATGGATTTTCTGCAATGTAAAAACATGCAAAAAACACCAACTGGCACTTGGCACTATGTCAATAGGTTAGTACCAAAAAATTGATATAAAATGACTATAAAATGATTATAAAACATCCAAGATTGATAACATAACAACGTGGAACAATCAAAAATTATAGATACGTTGGAGACGTATCAGCATCCCCAAGCTTAACTCCTACTCGTCCTCGAGTAGGTAAGTGATAAAAACAGAATTTTTGGTGTGGACTGTTGCCTAACATGTCATATCATATTCTTTTCTTTATAGCTTGGACATTTGGACTTCTATATTGTTCAAAGCAATAGTCTATTTTTGACATGATAACTTAAATACTCAAGCATATCAACAAGCAACCATGTCTTTCAAAATATAAATGCTAAAATAAGCTATCCCTAGCCCATCATGCTCAACCATTGATCCATTCGTGAATTACACTCGCATATTAACTACAACCAATGCTCAAGTACGATCATAGTGCCTCCTAGTTGGTGCTTTTATAAGAGAAGATGGAGACTCAAATTCAAAAATAAAAATTGCATAAAGTAAAAGAAAGGCCCTTCACAGAGGGAAGTAGGGATTTGTAGAGGCGCCAGAGCTCAAAGCGAAAAACTTAGAGATAAAAACATTTTGGGAGGTGTGTCCTTCTCACCAACGAAAACGACTTAGAGTTCCCAACACTTTCCATGCTAGATATATCATAGGCGGTTCCCAAACAGAAAATAAAGTTTATTCCTTTTCAACCATACTTTTACTTTCCATGGCTAGCCGTATCCACGGTTGCCCTCCATACCAACACTTTCCAAGGAATTTATTATTTGACAACATAAAGTAAATTCATTTTTCATTTCAGGACTGGACATCCCTAATACCTTTGCCTTACTCTCGTGCAATGACAAGTGAATAAACACTCATCGTGAGAAGAACACATCTATCATGGAAAATATTAGGCACCCCTCACCGCTCCGCGAGCAAAACAAACACACAAAAGAGAAGTTTATTTTGAAAATTAGAGATGGCACATAAAAATTTGCTTATAAGGGCAAAAAATTACCGCATATAGGTAGATATAGTGGACTCATGTGGCAAAACTTGTTTAAAGGTTTTTGGATGCACAAGTAGAGATCATACTTAGTGCAAAATGAAGGCTAGCAAAAGATTGAGAAGCGACCAACCAAGAAACAAATAATTTCATAAGTGAGCATTAAGCATAATTAACTCCGAATAATGCACCACAAGTAGGATATAATTTCATTGCATAATTATTGACTTTCGTGCTTGCATAGGGAATCACAAACCTTAACACCAATATTCTTACTAAAGCATAATTACTCATCAACATAACTCACATATCACATCATCATATCTCAAAACTATTACTAAGAATCAAGTTTATTTTGTCCAATGAACTTCATGAAAGTTTTTATTATATCCTTCTTGGATATCTATCACTTTGGAACTAATTTTCATATGTTGCTTTTGACAAGCTCAAACAAATATAAGTGAAGATCATGAGCATAATTTTTCTTTCTCTCAAATAAATTTAAGTGAAGCAAGAGAGAATTTCTTGAAAATTTTACTAACTCTCAAATAAATCTAAGTGAAGCAAGAGAGCATTTCTTCAAAAATACTAAAGCACACCGTGCTCAAAAAGATATAAGTAAAGCACTAGAGCAAGTCCATAGCTCATAAAAATTTAAGTGGAGCATAGAGAGCAATTCTAACAAGTCATGACATCATTTTGGCTCTATCAAATAGGTGTGTCCAGAAAGGAATCAAGACTTAAAACACAAAATAAAACAAGCAAAGACTCATATCATACAATACGCTCCAAACAAAACACATAGTATGTGGCGAATAAAAATATAGCTTTGAGTAAAATACCAATGGTCGTTAGAAGAAAGAGGGGATGCCACTCGGGGGCACCCCTAAGCTTAGTTGCTTGCTCTCTTTTGGATAATAGCGAGGGATGCCGGGGCATCCCCAAGCTTAGGCTCTTCTTACTCCTTATTCCTTCATCCACCGTAAGATAACCCAAAACTTGAAAACTTTAATCACACAAAACTCAACAAAACCTTCATGAGATCCTTTAGTATAAGAAAATAAATCACCAATATAAGTACTGTATCAAACCAATTCATATTTTGTTCTTGCATTATATCTACTGTATTCCAACTTTTCTATGGCAAAAACTCATCAAACAGAACCATAGAGCCATCAAAATAAGCACACAACGCAAAGAAAACAGAATCTGTCAAAAACAGAACAATCTGTAGTAATCTGGGTGTTTCCAATACTTATGTAGCTCCAAAAATTATGGAAAATTAGGATGACCTAAGAAATTTGTATATTGATCTACTTCAAAAGGAGTGGGTATTTTATCGCTCTCTGGTAAAAAATGAGAATTATTTTCGCGAGTGCAAAAGTTTGTGTTTTTTCAGCAAGATCAAACGACTATCACCCAAGAAGTCCTAAAGGCTTTACTTGGCACAAACACTAATTAAAACATAAAAAACACAATCATAACAGTAGCATAATTTTTCTAACACTCAAAAACAGGAAGCGAAAATCAAAAATAAAATTTATTCATTGGGTTGATCCCAACAAGCGCTATAATTTTACGCCCTTAGCTATGCATAAAGCAAGGATTTAAGTTTTGTCATCCTTCTTCTTAATTCTCTTAGAGGTGTTTTCATCATGGGGTTTTGTAAAAACAACATAAAACATATTATCCATAGAAACCTTAGCATTATTAAGTTGGCCATTAACATAACCACATTGATTTCCAGCAACAATCCAAGAGTAGTGTTGATTAACATTATTGAAAACTTGTTGAATTACATCTAGAATGGGGACATCCTTTCTAAGATTCTCATCAAAGATTTTATTATCCCCAAGCAAATGTCTTAACGCATAATCACTATTGTAAAGAATTTCATCTTTCATGGGCTTTTCACAGTTTGTACCATAAAAATCAAAGATTTCCCTTGCTTCCCGTACGATATAGTCAAACTCATTCATAAGAACGAGATTGGCCAACTTCTTAGCCTTAGGATTCTTTATAACGCGAATCTCAAAAAACAATCTTTGCAAAGTAGGATGAGTACGGATAAATTTACTTTCAAGTTTCAAAACTAGTGCTAAAATAGCATCCGCATAAGATCTAGTGGTGCCAAGTATAGGAGCATCATCAAGACTTAGATTTCCCACACAATTGTAAAATTCTTGCATACGTTCCTTTCCCATAATGTTCCCTTGCCCCAAGATAAAAGTTTTAGCATCTAGATTGCCCATACATCCAACTTTAGGAGTTAGGCCATCATCTTTTGGTGCCATACCGAAATCACTCATGATTGCAAGCAAAGGATAGATCCGACAAGAAAACGGCGAACGAAAAAGAGGGGCAAATAAAACGGCAATTTTTTGCAAAGTGGGGGAGAGGAAAACAAGAGGCAAATGGAAAATAATGTAAATTGAGAGGAGATGAGATTTGTGATTAGGAACCTGGTATATGTTGAAGATCCTCCCAAACAACGGCGCCAGAAATTCCTTTTGATGTCGCATGAAGCTACGTCGGTATTTCCCCAAAGAGGAAGGGATGATGCAGCAGAACGGCAGTAGGTATTTCCCTCAGATATGAAACCAAGGTTATCGAACCAGTAGGAGAACCAAGCAACACAATGTAAACAACACCTACACACAAATAACAACTACTCGCAACCCGACGTGTAAAAGGGGTTGTCAATCCCTTTCGGGTAGCGGCGCCCCAAGATGGGCAAACGGACGTGAGAGAGTTGTAAATATTGATAGATTGAACGCCAAATAAAATAAATTTCAGCAAGCTATTTTTGTATTTTTGGTTTAGTAGATCTGAAAATAAAAGGCAAATAAAATAGATCGTGAAGGCAAATAATATGAGAAAGAAACCCGAGGGCCGTAGGTTTCACTAGTGGCTTCTCTCGAGAAAAATAACAAACGGTGGGTAACAAATTACTATTGGGAAATTGATAGAACTTCAAATACTCATTACGATATCCAGAAAATGATTATTATATAGGCATCACGTCCAAAATTAGTAGACCGACTCCTGCCTGCATCTACTACTATTAGTCCACACATCGACCGCTATCCAGCATGCATCTAGTGCATTAAGTTCATGGAGAAATGGAGTAATGCAATAAGAATGATGACATGATGTAGACAAGATCTATCTATGTAGAGATAGACCCCATCATTTTATCCTTAGTAGAAACGATAAATACGTGGCGGTTCCCCTTCTGTCATTGGGATCAAGCACCGTAAGATCGAACCCACTACAAAGCACCTCTTCTTGTTGCAAGATAAATAGATCAAGTTGGCCAAACAAAACCTAAATATCGGAGAAGAAATACGAGTCTATAAGCAATCATGCATAAAAGAGACCAAAGAAACTCAAATACTTTCATGGATATAAAAAGATAGATCTGATCATAAACTCAAAGTTCATCCGATCCTAACAAACACACCGCAAAAAGAGTTACATCATATGGATCTCCTAGAGACCATTGTATTGAGAATCAAACGAGAGAGAGGAAGCCATCTAGCTACTAACTATGGACCCGAAGGTCTACAAAGAACTACTCACGCATCATTGGAGAGGCTCCAATGGAGGTGGCGAACCCCATCCGTGATGGTGTCTAGATTGGATTTGGTTGTTCCGGACTCTCCGGTGGCTGGAATTGTTTGTGGACTCCCCTGGGGTTTCTGGAATATTGGGGTATTTATAGAGCAAAGAGGCGGTCCGGGGGGCACCCGAGGTGGGCACAACCCACCAGGGCATGCCTGGGCCTCCTAGCGCACCCTAGTGGGTTGTGCTCTCCTCGGAGCAGTCCCCAGGCGCAGCCTTGGCCCATTAGGTGTCTTCTGGTCCAAAAACAATCTCTGTAAAGTTTCATGGCATTTGGACTCCGTTTGGTATTGATTTTGTGCGATGTAAAAAACATGCAAAAAACAACAACTGGCACTTGGCACTATGTCAATAGGTTAGTACCAAAAAATGATATAAAATGATTATAAAGCATCCAAGATTGATAATATAACAGCATGGAACAATCAAAAATTATTGATAATATAACAGCATGCAAGATACGTTGGAGATGTATCAGTGGACGACTACATCAACACTGCTGAGCAGTTGCTTGCTCGAGACAAGTACAAGGTGGTCGGCATCAACCTCCAGTAAACCGCCGGTCGTCCCAACATAGATCAGAAGGTTGCCATTGCCCAGTTATGCATGTGCCATCATGTCCTCATCTACCACAACTGCATGGGCACAGAGCCTTGCGACCATTTCACCAGGTTTATCAACAACACTGACTACAAGTTCGCTACGGTGGAAATCTTCGACGATGTAAATGCGCTTAGGGTTACGGGCTTGGCATGCAAGAACCTTGTCAAAATCCGTGAGCACTACAAGGTCTGGGGCAGTATGAAGAAGGACATGTGTGTAGTAGAGACCTATGTAATTATGCATGTAATAGTTTACTTTGGTGTGTGCAAATGCCATGGTTGTAGTAGCCACCTATGCAATTGGATGTTTAATTTGGTTATGCAACCACGTCCTTATAAGTGTGTCTACTACAACCATGTTGTATATTGTTGTTCTGTATGCAATCCCATCGCACGACACACACACATCTTATTAGCAACAATCGTCTGTGTTATTATCGGTCTTCGCACACATTTCTGATTACATACCTGTTTGCCGTGTATCACACACATCTTGTTATATTGAACCGTTTCTGTTCTCTTGGCTCAACGCAAACAGTTCATCTGAGTGAACCGTATGCCGTATATTGCACACACCTTGATCTGGCTAACCATTTCTTTTGTGTTTCCTAATCACAAATAGTTCATCCGAGTGAACCATATGCTATATATCGCATAAAACTTCATCTGACTGCCCGTTTCTTTTGTTCCGCCTCATCACAAATAGTTAATTGGACTGAACCGTATGCCCTACATCGCACAAGCAACTAAAGTCTGAACCGTGTTTGATGCATCCGTCATCGCAAACGTTTTGCACCTTTTTGACGGTTTTTTACACCAACGTTTGCGATTATGGCATCGCACACAGTTTCATCGAAGGGTCTCTGATCATAGTGTCGCGTTAGCAGCATCCTGCAGTAGTGTCTATATCATTTCCAATCAACAATATGTCATCTAAATATAATATCAGTAATGCTACAGAGCTCCCACTCACTTTCTTGTAAATACAGGCTTCTGCGGAAGTCTGTATAAAACCATATGCTTTGGTCACCTCATCAAAGCATATATTCCAACTCCGAGATGCTTGCACCAGTCCATAGATGGATCGCTGGAGCTTGCACATTTTGTTAGCACCTTTAGGATCAACAAAACTGGAGTGATCCGACCTCAAACGGTCAAATCTCTGTGCATAAGTGTCATCCCTGGATCGGTAATGCTGACACACACAGTACTTGAAGGATTTATAACAGAGTGCAATCACACACTTATTACATCGAATGTCTCAAAAGAGAACTTATTACAAAAATTTGGCTTAAGGCCATCTAAATAGGATAGCTGCGGAAGCATCGAAGGTAAATGAGCCCATCAACTCCAACGGCATAGCTGAGTGCATGACAACGACCTAGCGCACCTTACTCTTCGTCTGAAAAGTCCGCAACATAATACGTTGCAGCACGAAACAGGATAGCACATGGAATATGCTGGCAAAATAACACTATAGAGCAATGAACATGTAATAGCTATAACTATATGCATATATGGCTGGTGGAGGCTCTACGGTTATCATGTTTTTGCGAAAAGCCAATTTTTCCCTACAACAAAGGAATACATTTTGTTTAACTATCATGGTGGTTGATAAACATTGAGAAAGTTCCTCCAACTCAATCCCAATTAAACAGTATTAAGAACCCAACAAATTAATTAAGAGTGATGAGATCAAATCAATAATTCAAGAACCAGATACTCAAGATGTCCATAACCAGGGACACAGCTAACCATGATTAGTTTGTACACTCTGTAGAGGTTTGCGCACTTTTCCCCACAAGACTCGTTCTCCTCCGTTGGATTTCTCGCACTACATGGTGTTTGAGAAATGGATGACCGAGACACAGTCTTTTAGAAGCATTAAATCTTTACTCCGGGTAAACAGTACCACCTACACCCCCTACATCTACTAGCCTACCACTGAAAGAGGTCACGCAACATACTCAACTATGCCAGAGCCCATAATGGCTTGTGGCTGCAGACGGAAGTTTCTAGCATGACTAATCTTATGACCTTTGAGCCTGGGTGCCGAACCGTAGGATGATCACACGGGTACTACGGGATATCCTAGGACAACACTCGATTCTCCAGGTGCCCGGACAATCACTGGGTGCTCCAGGGTGCCTCAACCAATCCACACAGACGTGTGTTAAAGTAGCCACCTTAAGTTTAACCATTAATTAAACTCTCACAACTCTCATGGATCACTCAACCAAACCACGTCTATGAGCATAGCATAGCAAAATAGCCATAACATAGAAGTAACTCCCAGGGTTTGAAATAAAGGACAATAGGTTCTACCTCATCATCTACTTCCCAGACCCACATGTTAAATAGATCCTACTCATGCAATGTTTGAGGGTTGAAACTAATGCATAAAAACTGGGTAATAAGGTGTATGATCAAAGTGTTACTTGCCTTGCTGACGATCTGCAAACCCTAGAGACTCGTAGTAGCACGCTTCACATTCCGGAAATTCTATCGCAAACAAACAATAGAATACATAAGCACTCAAGCATAAATGCAAGGGCAAAACTCAGATGAAAAAGTCCAGACTAAAAGTTCAACTAAAGAGCCTCGATTTGCAAAAAGGATCAATCGAATCGGAGCTACGGAACTGAAACTACGATCAAAAGAAGTTCGAATTCAAATCTGCCTGAAACCAAATTTTAAATTGTCAAAATCATGTTCAAGTTCATTAACTGGAAAGAAGTGTTCGAGACGAAGATTTTGGCATTGGTTTCACTGGATTTGGATGAACGGTTGAAAAGTTACGAGGGTTTGAAGACCAGGGGCTAATCTGTGATAAAAATAATCGCGGATAGGTCCCTAGCAAAGAAAAGGTAGAAAAAGAAAAATCTATCGGACAAACGTCCGCTAACAGAGGCAAACGCGTTATAAAACGAACAAACATTCGCAGAATAGATCTAAGCCGAAAAAACCAAGAAAACCGATCTATAAAAAACCTAATTAGTTCTAGGGTTTACCGAAATAAACCAAAGAAAACCGGACAAAAACCGGTCGGCGGCGGGTCAATGGTGGCGGCGGAGGGATCCGGCGCGGGGGGCGGTGTTGGTGCGGGGCGGCGGCTCCG